>NT_176654.1:596451-637717 GCF_000188095.3 Bombus impatiens
GCCGCTGCCGCAATCGCGCGACGTTCGTTCGTCGTCGCGGTAATCGATTACCAGCGGCGGATTATTAAGAGTCTTCCCGGGTTTCCTGCGAGCCAAGAAAACGCACGAGGAGGTCAAAGGGACACGTACGGGACGCGACTTCTCGCCTCGCGCGTAAACCGCGACGATCTCACGGCCTGTGCGCGTATCGCTTGCGCTGGCGTTTAGGTCTCCGATAGAACGAGCGCGCGTTTCGCGTTATTAATTGCGAGCGCCTCTAGCGTTGCTAGCAAACTCGTGTGGCTCAGACGACGCGCATTCCATTCGCGCGGGTGGAACGCCGGTCGATGGAATATCGGTGATTTTGCTGCTCCGTGGCAAAATTTCTTTTAAATCTGTTAATGGAAACTGAAATCTAATATTTTCGTATTGGACGTATATCAAATGTTTCGACGCTCTTTCGTGTGTTCGCGGTAGAAATTCCAAGTTCCCTTTTTATCAAAGAAGCGACTCCGATCGGTTTTGTATAGCGTTCTGACTGCTGTTAATGTTCGTTTTTATTTATTTCTATGGGAATTGACGATTGCTTCACAGTTGATATTCCAACTTAGAACAAGAACTTTTCTACCAAGTATTCGATAGAATAATCGATGTCCCGTGAATTCTTATAAATGAATACATCTGAAGATACTTGATTATGCGAGCCATCCTTCATACCAGTTAAAGCAGTTGTTTGAAACATTTTCATCGACGTGGACGGAAGGTCCTGCTCGTCGAGTTGATGGAACCTCCTCTACGTTCCTGGCTCGTTATGAATTATCAGAAACGAATATTGAATACAGGGGTTTTCTGATATTCGTCGGGTCCTATCTGATTCGCTAATAAATTACATTCTTCGCGCAGTTCGTATATAATCAACAACAAACGTTCGTTTGTGCCGTTAGAGAATTATCAACGCGATCAGAATACGCTTTCTAATTAATCCATAAATCTCTTACAACTTTATTAGAAAGCACTTAACAAACGCACTCGAACCTCTCGGCAAATAGAAATCTAATCACACGTTTCATTAGTATTTCCTCTATAAAACTTCTCACCGTGTATGATAAAAGTACATTAAGTGAAATATAAAATGGAAAGAAAAATTACTCGCTAATGAATATAAATTTTCTATTAAATGAAAACATCGTCTCCCCTTTAACGGGCCTCCCTAAAGTGGAGGTGCTGTTACCAATAACGTTGTCGGTAAATATCGATGATATTGCCAAGATAACGATAAGAGAGTTAAATTTAACTAAATACGATACGCAAATTGTACATCGCATCTAGATCGACTTCAAACGACACGCGTCTTCGTTGAAAACTCGTTTCGCCGAAATAACTTACGAATAAAATAAATAACGACCTCTGCCGATTTTCGAGACTTGGAAAATTCGATGTGTTGTAATACAATCGATAGTAACGTCTCTCCACCGAAACAAAAACTAAGGGAGAGCGAATGAAATACGAACCAGAAAGGTGGCTCGTGTACTCGGAAAAGAATGCTTTGAACATCTTGGTGAAATTCACTGGCGGTATTGTGGGCAAACATCGTTCAGTCAGTGAAGAACCCCGTTTTCGAGTGACCATTCACTCCCAGGACACCCACCATACCGATGATCCTGTGTCAAAGGATCATCATGGGCCACGAAAGTTCAGTTGGAGAAATGGTTCATGCTGTTTCGACGATCTCGAACGACCAACGACGTTTTGACCGGAATCCCTCTCGGGTACGGAAAGAAATTCATTCTACTGAAAATCCTATTAGGACTCGTTAAAGCGGATTTATCGTCGATCTGCCAAACAGCGAGCTGTTTCTGGATGAAATGTTCCTTAGAAATCACCACGTAACGGATATCTTGCCTTACCGACTATGACTGTAAAACGGCAAACTCTCCAGATTTTTCGTATTTTCTTCGCATTAAATTTCCGGGCTTCCTCGGAACCGAATCTTGGGTTTTAAACCTGATTTCTCTTCAGCCATTGTCATTTGGTAGTCAAGTATCGTTTCCGTGAAAGAGTATCTCTTCCGCGAAAGAGATTAAGAATATAATAACGTATCATGGCAATCATTTTATATAACCTTCTTATATTTCAACTCGAAATTTATCTATCTAGCCAGCGATTAAGTGATAACACGAAAGAGATATATTTTTTTTTGCGACCAATACCAAAGGTATTGATAATATCCTCGCGACTTAACTTTCACGATTCTGGATTCAGCATCAAAAATTCGAGCAATATCATTCGCTAAATTTAAAAAATCCTACGACCCCGATATTTCAAACGTGTAAACCAAAAGAATGAAAATTTTTACCCGATAAATTACAACAATTCGATAACACCGAGCTCTGGTTTGCACAGAAAGGCGGTTTCTGATCGCGATACTAATGCCCGATGCGCGGGGGCGCATAGTCACGATCTTCGGCTCCTTCTTCCAGCAGCACGAGTCACTGCTCAACACTGTCAAGCAACGACGACTGTGATCGTCCGAGACTTATCGGTCACTGGTTGCAATCACCCCAAGAATAATTCCTCGTCCGAAGGTCCAACCCGTTTCGTCGACGTCGTACATCGGCGTATCGATTTCAGGCTGGTCGACGAATTATTTCGAATGATCGGCGGGAAACAGGATCTCGAACGTGCTCGTGCGTCCTTCGACGGCAGAGGATCCTTCCGCGGGAATGGGCGTAGGCGAATCTTCGATCTCGAAACCGTGCAACTGGAAGTCAAGCGGCGGCCATATGCGACCGGCGCGACCCCACGGGAACTGGGAGTGCACCGTCTTCGTGGTATCTCGAATCTACTTTGTGTCCTTCCAACCGGGCCGTGAGCGGTGCAGGTACAGCCCGCGATCCCCGGGATATACGTTTCAATGATCTACGACTCGACTGGGTCGAATCCTCCGCTGAAAAAGCGCGGGATTCCACCGACTTGCTGAATCCTTTTACCGATATCCCGCAGACACCCAGCTTTTTCGAGAAGTTGCGGGATTCGTTCGGACGGCGCACGTGCACGTTTTAGGTAAAGTACGAGACAATGCTGCGTGGAAAACGCGTGTCCGATACAAACTTTCGTATTATCGTAATTGAGATAAAGCTGTAATCTATTAGATCGCTTGGTAATTTTATTTATTAAATCATCGTGTTGTAGCAATTAATTTGATATAGATAGTTTTTTATGGTAGTATATTATACACTTATATACCAGAGTGTTAAAAATTCTCCACGAAATTGCGCTAACGAGATAACGATTCAGAGACGCGAGATCCGTATTTGATATATTATGGACGAATGAGATATCTCGCAAGTTCTATCTGTTTGGTAATTGTCAAACTTGTAGCCAACAACCGATTAGCAATAAGATGTCTGGTACGTAGCGAGTCAAGATGCTTGAATATCGTATAATAAAAGATCAGTCGCAAGTTAAAATATACAATACGATCTGATCTTTCATATTTCATTCCAAAATCAACTTCTCCATTTTTCTATATCGACCCTCGATCACGAAACTTTTACAAAATCATCCCCTAATAAAAGACACCGTGGAACCTTTAACTTAGCAAAGAAAGAAACTACGCTCTAGGAGCGGGGCTCTAGATGACGAATCAGCAACGACCAATCTGTGATTAACATCGATCGTGACGTTCGAGTGTCGGTGACAAAGTGGCTTGGTCCTAACTAGACCTCGAGACATCTGTTCGATTTGTCACGGGTCGCTTTTCCACCTAAAACGAATACGCGCAGCCGTTTGCGACTCTGCCATCCTGTGAATAATTG
Organism: Bombus impatiens; assembly: GCF_000188095.3. Taxonomy (NCBI): domain Eukaryota; kingdom Metazoa; phylum Arthropoda; class Insecta; order Hymenoptera; family Apidae; genus Bombus; species Bombus impatiens. The sequence continues at coordinate 600,249 of NT_176654.1, forward strand.
TTGAATACCGCTAATGAGAGTCTAGTGGTTGAACGACGTGTGCCACGCTCTCGAACCGTGTCGAATGGTGCGCGTTTTGCACCCGCCGGAAGAGGATTCTATCGGCCGTGAGAACAGCGTTTAGGCGACGATAGACCCGATGCCTCCTTTCGATACGCGTAACGAGCCTTCGCTCTCCGGCTCACTTTGTATCGCACCCTTAATCAGTAGAAATTTATGACGACCGATCAGTGTGAAGATGGAGAATCTACTAGGGCGGGCGGTGCTCGTTCCTCCCGGTTTTCAACGCCCGCGAAATCGTCGGCTTCTGATTAATCGTTCGGCAGATTCCGCTTTGAACGTGGCCGATGTGCGCTAAGTTCATGGCTACCGCCTTTCAGCTTCGGATATAGTAGCGGTTGATTAGAGCTACGCGTTGTGTGGTTTGTAAATTGCTAGACACGTACAATGGCTAATAGAGGTGAGGGATGATACGGTATGTCGCTTGTGCGGTGGCAGCATAGCAAAAAAATTATATATATTTGCGTGATAAAATAAATTCCAAGGAAATAACGAGTCTAGAATGACATATTAATATGCTATTACATACATGCAATTATTTTTGTTGTAAAAACATCGCACGGTTCGTAATCGTTATATATGTATATTTCACAAACGTTACACTTACATGTCTGAGTTGCTCGGCAGTCGAGATAACAATAAGAAAGTTGTAAAGCGGCAACGCTCAGCAGGCGGCAGTTACAGCACAACACACGACAACGACAACGACGTTTGTCTACGTTAATCGCTCGTGAAAGCGATAGAACCGTATGATTCGTTATCAATTTTGTTTCGCGTTGTAGAATAATAATAATAAAAGAAAAAAAAATACAATTCTATGCCTCTAAATAGTATCGAAACTACCAAAGTATCAAGTTCCTTCTACTACGCGATACTTGCTTCGTAACTGACGAAATTCTTAGATCAGTGAGGAGATTAAGATCTCAGGCTGGATTTCAAGAAATCGAATCGAATGTACGAAATCGATTAATGGTTTAGGAGGTAAAACTGTCGCTGGATTGGAAACAAAAGCATGGATACGAGACCGTGGAAGGCGGCACGAGACCTGAAACGTAATCCGACGATGCGCAGGGACTACCAGGCCCTATCTGAAATTTAATATCGCGTCCTCGCGGTTTTCGCGATAAATCGACTGCCCACCGCCTACCGCCCACTCGCGAAGCCCGGCATATTTAATTACAGAAAATCGCTCGACCTTCGCGCGGACCTCCCCCACGTGTCTATACGGTTTACGCAGGCAGTGAGGCATCTTTCAGAATCGGACGCGCTGTCCGTGAACCCCACGCGAACAAAGAGTCTTAATGAATTCCCGTAAAGGACGACCGAACGCGAACGAATCGATAATTACCGCTTTCGATCCGAGCTGCCCTCCTGCTACGGTACTCGATCCAGGCTCCACTCTCGAGACTCCGATCTTATCGAAAGGATCTCGTTCGAAAAGTTAACTTTTTCGCCTTCGTCGTTCAAGTTTTCGATATACACCGACCCGCCAAAGTGTTTGCACGTTTATCGTAGAGAAATTTCTGTACATATGTATCGCACGTGTTATGCGAAATTATGTCGATATTTCGTTAACATCGTAACGAAACACGAGTCCGATCCCTTTCCTTTGCTCGCTTGGGAAACCGTACCAGACAAGGCTCTTAAGTGATTTTTCAAGATTTCCTTATAACCTGCAATAATAGCATATTGTTCTGAACTATAATGGGATTTTAAATGGAATTTTGCTTCTTTAAATAAAGCGAAGGGCGTTAATCTCTTCGTCAAATATTTTTATAATCCTAACTGGTCTTTATTTTAAAATCCTAAATGGTCGATCATCGTATAACATATATAATATTTGTATTTCACTGGGGAGAATCGTAAAATTCCTGACCAACTTAGGAAATCGTTTTTTAGCTTTTCCTCGAAGAAAGCGATGTGTCCAGTAATCTACGTAACATCTTATATATCAGAGCAATTTCTAGCATTCTAGATTCCTCGATTTCGTAGATGAAATAAGGTAAAGCGATCGAACCGGTGAATTATTTATGTAAATTCACATTGTGAAGATCTACGATTCCCATTAACTTTTTCTACTAAACGCTTGAAACACCGATGCTGACTTATTTCATCTTTACACGAGTCATTTTGAATATTTTTTTGTTTCGAGTTCATTTCACAGGCAATAAAACCCTATAAGTTTCTGTAAAAAGTGGAAATATTGAGAAAGGACAAAATACAAATTCTCTTCGTCTTAAACACCAACAATTTCAATTTTACCTCTCCGAGTTGCACAAGACAATTTCTAGAAAAATTAAGTAACTGATATCTCTACGAATCTTTATACTGTACGTACCAAGTATTTTTATAACAAACAGAAGGTAATAAGCGTTCCAATCGTATCGAAATCGAAGATAACGTTGCTTGCTTGTTCGGAAGAACCTACTTTCCCGATCGAATCGACGACAGGACGCAATGACCCGTTCTGTCGGTAACTAGAAACCCCTCCGTCTAAATACGCTTAATGGATGACAACTATAAACTACCGCGCCAGTACATAACACGGAACCACACGGTGAATATCGTTCCGCACGATCGAGCGCTGCTTCGAGTACGAGGGTTCCCGTAGCAGCCTCGCTTTCAGGCCGATCAATTTCTCCGCTATCATTTCGGCCCCCCATTGTTTCTCCAGGCTACAAAATGCACCCTGTAGCGGCATCCTAGCGACCCTCTGGTGTCACAAATATTTCCCTAGCATTAACGAATCGCGCAAACTGGCAAACAAAACGTATCGACGCTGAGAAAACGTGGAATTCTGTTAACGAGTTAATATCTTAATACGGAATTTCTATTCGATTTCCTCGTATATAATTGTAAAATTATATGATTAACGTTTCATATTCCGCGCAAAGTTAAATCGTCTATTAATCGCGCTTCTCCCAACAAAAATTCCGATGAATTCTTCTAAAAGCCAACTGCTCGACGCTTCGTTCCCGATAGTAGTCCGAATATAGACGACGAAGGATAAAAAAGAACAGGGGAAAAAGTGGAGGAATAATGGACGCAGCTCCTCTGGATGCAACTCCTCCAATATTTTGACTACCGTGTCAACGAGCCAGCATGGAGCATTCAGCATGCTCGTCGGTCCGTAACGCCATTCATTCGGCCGCGTTAGCGCTCCCAAGAGCAGATTTATCGAACGACGTTGTCGCCGCGTTGAACGCTGCGCGTCCGTGCGGTTAGATTTGTGGCCGTTGCGGTTTTGTCCCGCGGGATGAAAAGGGACGTCTCTCGACGTGCCAAAAGGAGCGCAGGCAATTACCACGGCGGACGCAGGCCACCGTGCCCGAGACGCCCGATCATTTCCCCCCCAGGATTACCATTGCGCAGAGAATATCTGTTCGCGCGACCATCCGCTGCCTCTTTAGCGGATTTTATACGACGCCCCGCGGAAACAAGTCTGGCGACCAGTTTCTGAACGCCTCGCTGCACCTCGCTATTGTCACGATCGACGAACTGGCTTTTCCTCCGCGATATTTCTTTTACCGTAAAGACAGCTAGATGGGCAGAGGTTGGTCTTTGAGATTCACTCGGCACTGACTTCTTTCTGACCGAGTGGACGACTGTATCTGGAAGCGAATTTTGTGACTTTTGAATTTAGAAATTAGAATTTTTCACCAAGTTTGATCTTTTTTGTTTAATTTGCAAACTTTATTGCTAGCTGCAGGATTTATCGCGGCTGTTACTATGCTTGGACGAAACATTTGACGACAATTGTTGTGGAAAAGTTATGATGCAGCTAACCGAAGGGGTCGTATTTTAAGAGGATGTGTTCTAAAGAGGGTCAGAATGGTCGCAAATATGGAATCCGTTGAATGATTAGGGGTTATTGGGTATGAATGGAAGTTTTGTTTGGTGTGCTCTGAAACGTATTGTATATTGGAAAATAGGGAGTATACATCGTGCTAGACATTGAGTTAGGAAATCGTAAAACCTGCACACATACGTATATTCCTTTACAAAACTTCCAATAGAAGCAAACCGGGTTTAGGAATCGTTTTTAATTCCTTCCTCAAATTTTGAATTCCAATTCGATCGATAACGAGAACACGACAGAATTTAAATAATTGGCCGATTCCGAAAGGCGGCACTTAACTGTCCCATAAATCTTCGAAGCCTCGTAATAAATCCGACACCTAGTTATCAATTAAAAGACACGTTGAAACATCGCGCGTCGTTAACACGAACGAAATACGACCAACAAGGAAAAAGCTAACGAAACTCGAGAAAAAAGAAACGTTTCACGCGATAATACGATTATTTCGAATGGTCACGTCGTCCAATAACGGAACGTCTCGGATAATTAAAATATCCAGATTTGCTTTTACGAGTCGAATCCCCTGAAAATCGGAACACGCGCTCGTTAAATAAGCGATTTCCGTTCGGAACGAGGTCGAGAGCAGTGCCATTCTTCGACGTTTAATAGTGACAACCCGTTGTTCCAGCTCTTTTATACGAACACGATGGAAATCATAAAAAAACACCGCCAACGTGTTCGCGACAGGCTTTCGAGCCGTTTTAACGACGTACGCTTGGAACTTCACGGTGCAACGCGTATCGCTCGAATTCGGAACTCCGTTCGACCGTGGACGAAAAGAGTCTGAAAAGGAAGACGGGATAAAAGGCGAGGAAAGGAAAGACGAAGAAGAAAAGGAACGCTCGTTACCGAGAGGACTCGTTCAGGCGCTTTATGCGAAGCTCGTAAAAAAGCCGAGACGATTTATAAGGCGAGCCAGCATAGAAATTGGGCCAGCTTACGACAGACGCTCGAGCAAGACACCGGTCAAGATGTATCGCTTCGTGGTACCTAATCGAGACAGGGTAGAGGGGAATCGCGTTAACGAGAGACACGTGTGTGCGTGAATTGCCCAAGCATCGATAGTTCGCTCTTTCGGTTCTATTTTTTTAATGAATTTTAGGTAAAGTTGAGATAGCCAGAGTTGATATGCAAATCTACCATTTCTCTAAGAACGCCGAAACTATCAATTCGCTGTGATGCTTTTTGCTGAAATTACCAAATCGATATGCGGATTTAACGTTTCTCTATTGACGTTCGAATTACTAAATTTATCAAAATGACGAATAAACTACTAAAAACGTACAAGAAATTCAGCTAAAATTGGATACACCTACAAATTGGACTATGCACTGTTCGACCAAATCGATCGAAAGCCGAGTCCTTAACACACCGCTATTACTCCCAGATCTCGCGTAGAATTTTCTGCTAGAGCTAGGTTTTCTTCCTTTTTCCCTCGTTGATTCGAAAATCGTGGAAATTTTACATTGCTACTGATCGATCAAAAATTAAACATATCCGAACACTACGTCTGTTTCCTTCCACTTCTTTGCTCCAATCTGCACAGAGTCCATTTTCATCCAGTGAAACAGTAGCATTAGGCGACGAGAAACCGAATGAAACATATCAAAACTGAATCTTCACCGCTTACCTATTAACTCTGGTCATTTCGACCGTAGCACTCGAACGAACTCTCTAGGGTCTAACTTTCGATTAATCTGAAGATCGTATCTTCTGGGTGGGAAGTGGAGTGGCGACCATTGGATGTCGCAACACGTGGTCGAGGATCCACGCGTGTCTCCGCGTTCAGAGAGAAGATTCTCTTCTCACGCGATAAATTCCACGCCAAAGATGGCTAAGTATAAAAAAGTAGAGGAACTGAGAACAAGACGGACAATGCGAATACGTTCTTTGTATTTCCGGTATGTGGTGTAATATGTCGCTGTCTAGTTCGTTTTAAATAATTGCAAGACAGTTCTAAACCGAGCGGTACACGTGTTGAGTTTTATTTTGGAATCTGTGTATAGTTAATAGCGTCTTTTTCAGTCGCGTTGAATAGTATATTTGTATACGGACGGAGAAGTTTGTGTTGGCTTAACAATGCGGGTTGAATAAGATTAGGCGTAGGAATGTTGTCAAGCACGAGTATTAGCCGATCCTTTGTAACATTGATCCTTTGTTTCGAATCTCATCATAGGGACAGGCTACGCCGAATAGTCGTGTGAAAACTCATTCAGGTCATCTCTCCTTAAACCTGTATTTGCCAGGCCTGGCAATTTCTGTAATACGCAAGAAGGATCTTTTTGTCCTAAAAGTTAAGTCCGGTAACTTTAGAGGTACTCTGATTTCAGTTTGGCCGAGCCACCTGTCGCCGATGAGTCATACGCGAACGAAAATATGTGTCACATACGCTCTAATCTACGACTGGAGATGATACTTTCATCGTTCAAGGTCTATCCGACTCGTTTATTCGGTTTTGACAACGATCGCATTCAAAGTAACATCATTATAAACTTCTTTAGACTTTTTACAAACTTCGTTCTTTAGTAAATATCCGGACTGAGCAACTGTTCGTTATTTATCCAACTTAATTAAGCCAGATCGTCGCGGTTAAACGAAAAGCGACAGCTACAGTTAAATTCGCACTAATGAATCATACGTTCGACACAAGGTATTCTAATTAAAAAGAATAGATAATTTAAACTCTTGGTGTATCGATACTATAAAAAGACGACGTTCTATGTGGAACGCGCAAACACATACGACCAGCAATTTTCATGTTATAAAATAATTTTTACCTGGAAATTTTATGTCTCGTAATCTAACCCGAATCTACGCTACCTTTCGCACACGATTCCATCCTCTCCAATTTCCGCTCACCAAATTTAGAGATTTCTGGGAGGGACAAGTATCGGGCGTGTCTCGTGTCACATCATGGTTGTTAGCAGACACGTTAATCCAACACGGAGGCTCTCCCGTTAATCGGCTTAAATCTATGCAAAGTCAAGTGTCCTTTCGATACGACACGGCGGTGATTTAATCGATCCGGTAAACATCAAAAAACATCAAATATTGCTGCTAAGCTCGTACGAGTGTCGTAGGCGGTTTATACCGTGCCATAGGATCGGAAAATCCAGTTACTTGTGATTTTCCTTTCCTACTAAGCCGAACCGGTAACCGACCCATCCTTTTTCCATGAAACTCGATCGGTTCACGGTCGCATCGCTGATCGGAAAACGCGGTCGTCGTATCTTGAACGCGTGCATCCGGCTGCCGATTAATAAATCATCGTTACATCGCAAAAGACGCGTCGTCATCGCGGTTTACATTCAAATCTGTTGGCGGCTTCTTTCGCGATCGAACGACCGGTCGCGCGTGATTGCGTCATCCTCTACTCGCGATTCATCTCTAAAATTATAACGTTCGCGGTCGGTGCAACGCGTTCGATTCTCGTTAACGCGTTGCGTTCGATGATTTTGCAATTTTTCACCCGACACCGTTCAAAAGGATCGAGTTTGTTCGACGCTTCGCGAGGTTACAGATGCGAGGTGAATTAAGATCGAAGAGTGAAACAGTTTCTTTTCTATCGAGAAAAAGATTTCTCGCCAAGCTGTTTGGTAGACGAGCGACGTTTAATGATCTCGTCTTTTGAGCAACGATGTCCGTGCAAGGTTGTGTTTAACAAATCGAAAACTCGAGTCACTTCGTGAAATGGGGTCGGAACGAACGAGGCCGAAGGTCGAGATTATTTTCTCTTGCTTTGTAATATGGCGGTGGGCTCCGCAGTTTGTATTTGTAATGCATTTTGGTTTGAACTTTAATCTTAGTTTCAAGTCTTAAACCGAAGCAAATTAAAATAATAAATCATTACCAGAACTTATCGAGTAACAAAGAAGTTGCAAAGAAAGGAGTTTGTATTCGGAACAAAGACCGTAGGTGGATGGTAACTTCTACCCAAAGGCCATTAATCTAAAGCTTATCCCATCCAAAAGTCACTTTTAAAAATCAATTTCATAAAGTCCACTTTCGTTCCACTTTCGAAAACTATTCCCTGTGAAGACACTTTGTATATAATATAAAAAATATAAACGGTATAATCCCAATTCTTTTTAACAAATCGTGATATTTTTTTCTCACCTTACTGATCGATATAACGCCTCGTATAAATTATCGTGTAGATAAATATAACAATATAAAATATAATAAATATACGATATAACAATATAGAAATTCAAGCTTTATTCTACTATCTCGAAAGAAAGCTTCCCAGTCCGAATTCCATTGAGAATTATGGTACGGTAAAGATTTATGAGCGGTTGTTATTAGATTTTTGCATTCTTAGTAGGATGCGGTCGCCCACAAAGTAGTCCAAGTTCTATATAGTGTCATAAATTAACGAAACACGAGTCGAGGCGAAAGGATCTACCTTTTAAAGGGTTGAGAAAGGGTTGAGAAAGGGTTGAGAAAGGGTTGAAAAATTTCCTGTTGAAAATCAGTGCATGGGCACCGTAGCCAATGCAAATGTTTTGAATTGCTGACTATTTACGATTCTTGTTACGGTAGGTCGTGTAGGTTGTATACGGTAGGTACGCCGCCGCATAAAGCTGTTATGTACACTTTGGATACTATACAACAGAAAATGAAAAATTGGTAGTTAGACCTTTTTGAATAACTGCTCCATTCCATTATATTTAAATATTTATTAGCCTAGCCGAGTTAAGAAATGTTAGCACCCGTTACGAGTAACTCGAAAGTCCACTTGACTCGGAAACTTATTTCCTCGACTTCTCAACTCCGTTGATCGAGTCGCTTTTTCTTAAATAACAATCAATGCGTATTTGTTGTTTCACCCGACTTAAAATCATTGAGATTCTCCCGCGTCATTATCTTCTACAGATCATTTTGCGTTAGATGCCTATCACGTCCAAATCAGATTATCCGAAGTCAAATAATTTGACTAGTGCGAGGCTTTAGGAACGATCCAGTCGGTGGCCTAACTTCTCAGCTTCTCGAAAGTTCCTTTGTCGAAGACGATGCATGAACGTCTGCAGGGATTCGAGTGATCGATACCACATTCCGAAACGTTGCGCGCGACGTTAACGAGAATACGTGGAAAGTCTCAGCGAATCGTCGAGAGATTCGAGCCGAGTGCGATTAGCCAAGTGACGGGTTTCCAACGTTGTTCGTAGCGGAAACGCTTTAAGACGGACACCGTGGCTAGAACCGAGCGGTCGTAATTGCTGGATCGCGGCGCGTACTAGATCCAACGAGGGAACGAAGTGGAGAATCGTGTCGGCGTCGATATCGTAATCGCGTGGTCGAGGAACTCGGCGAAATCGCCGTCTCGACGCTTCCAGGAACGAGTCGACGACCACGTTGACCCGTACGATCGTCGTCGAATTTACCGTCGAATCGCGTCCCGAATACTATCGTGTTTCGCAGAAATCACGAATGACGGAGCAAAGGTACCGCTGCGAAATTTCCCGCTTTTACGCGGCTAACCTCCGACTTTCGTCGAAACAACGCTCTTGCGCACCTTTCTCCGCGCTACGGATCACGCATACCGATTTTCCGCTCATGATAAAAATCTCGTCACCGTGACATTTCTAATTTAGACGAGGAAAGTCCTAAATTCAGAATCTTTGCTTCGTGAGAAGAAGAAAACAAGGAAAAGACGAGGATCGTTTCACGTCGTGAAATTAAAGCACAGAAAGCAAGATCTTTGTATTCTAGGTACAAAGTGTCTCGAAATACGTGGCAGATATTTATAATATTTGTGTATGGTCATGTACGTAAATGTCGCCCGAGGCTTATTTCTCAAGTCATAAACGGTACAATATTGCGTTAGAGATACAGCGATATCATCTCGTACCAAAATATATCGATAATTTCACGTCGTAGAACCACATTCGTAATCGCGAACTACATTTTGGCAAGTTCTCTTTACGTTCCTGCTACTTTAAAAACTCAGCTATGTACTTCTGCAAGAAGAAATTTTAAATATTCAAAAGCCCTGGCGTTGCTAAATCTTCCTCATAATGAAACACAATGCATCCTGACCAAGCACCTGAAGCACCAAAGTTCCGCGAACCTCCGCGGTCAATGGGAGATACCGAAACAAAACGAACGTTTTTCGCTCATCTACGAACCTGTTCACGAAGAGGTTCGTCCAGAGTTCTGGCTTCTGTGTTGACAATTTCACGGTGGCCCAGCGTAACAATCTTCTTTCCCAGATTTTCCTACTAATCCACGCTGTGCCGCCCACCTTCTTCGTTCTTATTAGATCCTTTGTCCACGAGGACAGATCCCATTTAAATTGGGATTAACGCGGCTGTTTCACGGGGCACCACCACCATTATGATTTTGCCAATATTTCTTTTCGGTAGGAAAATCTCATGGTGAGTTCGTGGATTACTCGGTCTCGGCACACGGTCAATCCAGGGATTAGAGACGAACCTGCGTACCGGTTAACCAGATTGCTGGTCAAAGTCCTACAGATAAGATTCCAACAGCGATATCGCACGCGTACAATTCCCATAAATGGATAACATCGGCCGTGCCGGATTAACAGAGGCCAGAGTCGAGAGGCAGTCTTAGATGCGCAGCTTGGTTTAAGCGAATCAATGACGAGAATTCGTCTGGATCGTCGCCTTTGCTCGCCATTCCAAAATTACATCTCCTTCGGAAGAGTTTCTTGCGAATTGCAAGACCCATTGGTTCGTCCGATTCGTTACTCTCGTATTTTTGGACATTTCTCGAAGCACAGCTTATCGTCGACCAGTCGAATTGGACGAAGATAAATTGTAGTGGACGAGCGAAGCGTTCTCTTGGGAGCGATTTCTGGCTTTAAATTTTCTGGCATTAGCGCAGCGTGCTCCGCAGTAGGAACGAGCTGTCGTCGTGCTTTCTCCGAAGCATCTGTAACGCTACTTGGGTTTAAGGCGGAGGATTGGCTTTTTCGTTCGACCCTTTTGCGTTTTCTCTGTTAGCTTTTCTGTACATCGTGTTGCAAGAACAAACCTTTAAGCATCGTGTCCCTCGGGAGACACCGAAAGTACCAGCTGGATATGTTTGCCACCCTTCTTGCTCACAGATTTCCGCTTTCCGCTTTCCGAATCGTGAACAGGAACTATGCCATCGATGTACTACTACCATACGCAGCCACGTTTCGACGACTGGGATTATCCTGACACTAGTAAATATATTTCTCGGTAGAAATTGTCGTTGCTTGCCTATTGGTACAGCAAAAAGTAGCCCGTCGACGATTACCGTTCCTTTAACATGGTTTTTGCGTTTATTTTACCGACGAGCACGTTCTTCCTTCCGTTTTCATTTTTTATTCGTGAATTTCTATTTTCTAATTTCATGGCACAATCTTTATTATCCTCGACGCATATTTTGCATCGATGCAATTATTTAACTAGTGCCGCCAACATAATTGTTGCGTTTTTACATTCGCGTGGCTTGACAAAAAAATTTCAACAGTCAAAGAGAGCAATAAACCCTGTGTTTGAACGGTCATTATTTTCGAAGGATACGCGAAAGAAACGTATAATAAAATGTATACAAAATTTCCGTAATGCTCGTTTGATATCGATGAGCCGATAGGATTCATCTTGAAGAATGTAACATTAGAAAGGAGTTTGAGAGAGACGTTGGAAATCACGCAAGTTTTTCTCGTGATAGAGCATTGTGGTTTGAGAATTGTTCGATCTTTGGATTTCTATTTCCGCGGACAAGTACAGGTTTTCGGTAAAAATTGCGGAGAGATTGTGTCTTCATTGTTAGATAGTTCTCTAGAGAATCTTTCACCGCGGCTTCTGGCCGTTTCTGAAATTCTACCTGAACTCTCAGCCACGTAGCTATCTTCTTCATCTTTCGAACACACATTACTTACCTATCCCGTGTTATGCGAAAACTACAGATAAAATACCGAGAACACTGCGGCTCGGCTATTCGAAAGTGATCTTGTAAATATGATATTTTAAATTTCCTATCGAAATCGTCACTTGCCGGTTGACGATCGAATTCGACGACACGATATCACGATATATATAACGCAATTTAGAAACGCACGCGATTACAGAAATGAAAGTTGGAATAAATCGCATTTAGGCATATCGTCGATCAACTGCTAGGAATGATTGCTAAATTGTTTAAATAGCGTCCTCCGAGCGAAATTTAAAACGTGTTCAATGGAAGAATTTAGAAATAAAAGTCAGTTTAGAATTCTATTACCTGAGATAATTGTTTCATCAAACTCATGAGTAATAGTACACTCATGACAATACAGAATAATGGATTATTGATTCTTGCAGTAACTTTCAACAGTAACAATAAACAAACGTACTACAAGAAGAAGAAAAATCTCAATGTCTTATTCTACAGACTAATCTCTATTTTTAACAACTCTCATCTATGCATTTGGAAGGAAAAATTTATTTCACTCGACAGGTTATTTTCGTCAATGTATATATCTACTGCGTTGTCCAGTCAAATTAAATTCTAATCCTTTCGTACCGACTGTACTTAATTATGTCGGTGAGAGTCGTTCAAATTTTATTTAGGGTTATCTCTGGAAGAACGAAGCACGAATAATGAGAACAAAAGGAGACATACCGTTTAAGGGAAAGGGCAATAAGCTGAAAGAGAGAGAGAGAGGGGGGGAGAACAGCAGAGACAACATCTTTGTCGGAATGGAAGACAGAAGGATGCGTTCGGAGGCTGGACCGTAACTCTCGCGGTTTCATCTGGTTAATTTCTGCAACAAAATTTATTTATGACATTTAGTGGACCACGTCTTCGGTTACTACGAGACAGTTCCTGAAAATCGTAAAGTCCCGATGCAGATTTCCCGAGTAGCTTTCATATGGTTTTCTTGGAAGTTACAGCTTCTTATTACGACTCTCTAATTCGGCAATTTGAGAGCTTTTGTACTTTTTTATTACTAATAATTATTTAATTGACATATCATAAACGAAACGTGACACGTAAATTATGTTTGGTCCAGGCAAAAGTCGAATTGTAATTATTTGAAATAATATTCAAATCGCTTCAATATCGTCTAGGGTCTGCGTTGTTTGTAGACCATGTACATTGTGCCAGAGAAACAGTAGACGAGAAACGGACTTCGAAATACAATAAATAGTCATTTAGGTAACGTTTATTATACGAAAAGCAATATGATGTATTTATTAGAAATTCAACCCAGTAATTTGCTGATTGGGTAGATGAGGTAGTGCCGATGTTAGCGCATCGCGTCAATTTTGCAAATTCACACGCCGAAATTGAGCCGCGTAAAATACATACAAATAATGTTTAAAGCAAGATTTGCAATAAAATGTTGTTACATATGCATTAAAATTGTAGGATTTCTAAAGACTAGAATACTATATTCGCGAAGAAGATGGAATTTGCAAGAAGCGGTAAAACACATTGAATATCGAAAGCAGATATTTACGAAATTATATACTTACACTTAAATAAGAGAAAAACTAATCATTCGATGTGCAACAAATCTGTCCAAAGCTATTTTTCAACTGAAGAAACCGGATGAGTATAATCTCCGCTTTATCGATACATAGTCTTTGATCTGCCGAAGCGTTAATTACGCCAGAGATAGGAAAATCGTTGCCCGTAATTTCTCCGATCCAAAACTCGACACGGTTTTCGAGCTGTCAGCTCGAAATCATCCGCGCCGAGACAAATTAACGAGCGGCTAATAAAAAAGAAACGAATCTACGTCGGAATTCAATCTCTCTTATTAGTGGCACGTCGATAGCGTTCATGACGTTGAATTATAAAGACCGAATCGAAACCTGTAAAGTGGCAAAAAACCGAGGCAACGGTGTATGATAGAGTGTCCCGATATTTCATCGCCGAAACGCGTATTAACCAACGGCGGCGAATCGCTGGATTCCGGCCGGCAGGTGAAACACAACGCTATCATCATTAGAATGGTAATATTCACTTAGGAAAGCGAAATCAATTTGTCTGGAGCAACGAAACGCAGAGCAACGCGGCTAATGGGGCCGTGGGTAACACTCCTCCCGACTCCATCGATTATTATTCATTAGAGTGAAATTTCTAGCGGTCGTCTAATTGTTTTCAACCCAAGCGAAAGTCACGGTGCATAGCCGCAAGAAAAAGACAGCCCCCAGACTCGTGGATTTCCGCTTACGACGATCCTAACCGCAGAACATTTTAAATTCAAACTGTTCGCCGGTCGTTTCGCGAAATATCGCGGCACCATGTGCTGGTTAAATAATGAGATTGCATCTCTTACCTCGAACGAGAGAAATTTGACGATCTTATCGTACAAGATACGTTGATGCACGAGGAAAACGATTTTCTCAGAATTTACATTGATTTTTATATAGGAAATTTCTATAAGAATTTTTGTTGCAAAATGCCACTCTACCGTTCTTGATACATCTGAATGCCGAATCACAGTGTGTTGTTCACACGTCATTGTTACTTGGATCGATATGAATGATCGGAGGATTTATACCGATACTTCACAAATTTTTACTGACATCGGTAATGGTATTCCTTTCAACGGTTCTTCGGGGGGCTTTCATCCGAAAATTACCGTCAGAAAAAGAACTGGCACACGTTGATTCTTTTAGATCGACCTCGTCCATGATGGATTATGGATGATGAGCTATCGATTAAGATCGATATCTGATTCAACGTCTCTATGTTTACCCCGTGTATACGTGTCGGCCTTTAATAATCGATTACGTGAAAATTGAATCTAGAGAGCGACGAATCTGAAGAACGGATACTCGAACTATCAGAGCGATCAAAATGATTAATTCTGAATTTTTTGTAGAAATTTTATAGATTTATAACGGTGCGTTTTTTCGGGCTACTACCGATTCGCAACTTCGTACGATACGGAGATTTCGTGGTATACAAATTATGCGTTTTATGGAACCTACGACACAAAAAATTAGATAGAAAATTAAATAAAAAGCTTGGAAAAATCGAAAGGACGAATGGAACTAAAATCCAATGTTCCTTCTGAATTTTTTCCAATATCAAAATTTGTACGATCTTTATTTGCAAATGTTCCCTCTCGTGTTATTTCCTGGAAAAGCTTTTCGTTTTCACGGTTATTTCGCAAATCGCGTTATAGTACGGACTCTCGCTGTTTATTCTCCGACCAATTCATTCGCAAAATCAGATCGACCACTTTGATCTCCAAATCCTCGAACTATCCGCAACCCCTAAACCGATCCCTAACCATCGCCACGGCCGCAAGAACGGCGTGCTTCGCACCCAATCGGGCGATCGCGGTTCCCCGCGGCCCCCATAACCGCAAATCGTCTGGCGCGGGAAGGACGTGACCTCGAGGAAGCGGAGTACGCTCGGCAAGAGGGGAGAAAAAGGAGCAATACGGTACGCGACAGGGATGCGCACAGCTTGTTTCGTGGCGAGGAGACCAAAGAGGGAGACGCGGGGTTACAACTTGACGTAACTTGACCTTTGCTCGCATCCTCGCGATAGGAGTTCTACGGGGGGCCACAGTAGCACCGGCCAATCCCATCTCTTCGCACCTTCGGTCTGCTTCGACCACTCTGTGTGTACTCTCTCCGAGAGCTGTTCCCCTATCGTTCCACGATCTCTCTTTCTCCAGCAGCTACGTTTTTCGCCATACCTAACGTCGTTGCATCTTTGCTCCGAGTTTCTTAGAGGTAACAGACCAGCCCGCTGTTGGTCCAGGGCCCCGTTCCTGGCTCCGGATCGCTGACTTCCAGGCGAACCGGGCAACGTTTACTTTACTACCGTCACGTATAGGCCGTGGCCGAGCACGACGGAGAACACGCCGGAGGAACGATCATGTCTACGAGCGGTACCAAGCTACCAGCGGCACTGGCCAGTCACAGGGTCGGTAGCTACCAGTTGCTCGCGGCGCGCACGAGGCTAGTTAAGATAGCGATCCGACCGGGCCGACGGCGAACAATGCCGTAAAGAACCGGGGCTGCCAGTGAATCAGCCCTTATGGCGAAAACGTGAACGATTAGTGGCCGTCCGTGTTAACATGGATCCGTGAGACGCCGCAGCCCTAAGACTGGTCCACTCGACTGTACGGTAGGCTCTCGACCAACAGCTTCTTCCCTTCTTCCGTCTCGGTAATTGCGAAATAGCGCCCTGGCGATCGCCTAGGTCGAACAGCAGGGTGGTCGAGCAGATTTTTCAACTTCTCGGATCGCTAGACGCGTCGCCGCGATTAAGTGTTCGCTGATGACTGCCGGCCACCAACGACGACATCGTGTACTCGATGTTGGTGGATTTAAGGCAGACTCGATGCCCTTATCGTGCGTTGTATCGAGCCGTTCGTTCGCTATTGCCTCGGTAGTCTAGATCGGGTTAAGAGGAGGGGAACGATGAAGTTACGTTGCGTCGAGAACTTTCTCGGAGGACGTTTCTTGTAGGAAACGAGTGGTCAGAGGGAAGGATTAAGTCGGATTCGGAGTATGCGAAGAACATGCAGGTATGGTGAAACCCTTGTATTTACAGGTATAGGGTAATCCTGCTCCATGGAACGACGACAATAACGAGGGTTGAGACACCTCGAAGCTACAATTTACGAATTTTCTATTTGACGTTTTCACTGACCATGGTTGCTATATTTAACCGATGATTCGTGCAAGACATAAAACTATCTATCGTTGGATCGATAGTTTTTCTTGCAACGAGGAAGAACTGTCGGTGTCCCTGACACGTCGAGTTGCTAAGCGTTCATCGTCGATTATTTATATTCGTCGGAATCCATCAAGAACGGTAACGCGAAGCAAAAAGAAGATCGTGCTCGTTAATCGAGGCCACTCGAAAGGCGGCCGGAATGGAAGTTTAGCCGCGTGACGGCGGTAAAGGAAAAAACGAAAAGGCGCTGGGAAGGGCAATGGCGGAGAGAAAGGACAATCGCTCGTCAACCGGCCGTCAAAACATCCCCAAGGATCCATAGCGAATCACATTCTCACACGCGGGTACGACAGACAGAAAGAAGAGTCGCAAAACGCCAACGGCGGAGGTTCCAACGATAAACGAAGAAGTACCTTGGCCCTGCCTGATCTTTCTTTGCTCGGCACGACAATGTGTGACCGCAAACAAACGAATGGCAACGATAGGGGGCGCCAATACGCATTCACGACCAGACAGACTGTCATTTGTCACGTCTTTCACGCTCTCTAATGACACGCACTGCTTTTTGACGCATTCTTATGCCAACCGTCCAAGCACCTGGCATCGACTCGCTTTATTATTTCCTTTTTTCCGCGTCCGACTCTCTTCATCCCGCAGTTGCCTGTGTCTTTCTGCCCCACGTCGCGTTACGCGCCCGTTTTCCTCAGCCCTGCCATCGTTTCGTCGCTATCATCGTGCTTCCCGATTCTTTTTCCAACGGTGCTCGTGCCGGCGAGACGGTTGAATTCGATTTGTTAGGATTAAAAGACCCAACGACGATCGGGCCAAGCTTGCCGGAAACGAGTGGTGAATAGCAAAGTCCGTTTTTGTGCTACGCGGGACGGAGAATCCTTGTCGAAGGTTTGATCCGGAATTGGCATTGCAATAAGTCGGTTTAATTAGAAATTGTTACGAACGCGTAAACGAAATCGAGCGACGTTAAGCTTTACGATGATGTTGCTGATTATTTTATAGTCGAGGTAGGTGTATCGTGTCACGAGTCGTTGGTCTCGTTAGAAAATCAGCACTACTCGTGTTATTGGCACGCAGGTCGGATGCTACGCCAAGCGAATCTACTCATCGTCGAATTAAACGAAATTAAGAATTTCTCGCCTCGAATTTTTCTACGATAACACATCCAAGGCCTTAAAAATCGTAATCTCCCGAAAATATCCAAGTGAGACGACGGTATTCCATATGGAAGTAAATCGTCCAAGACCTCCGAATCGTTCAAATCCCATGAACCGAAATCGTGAGTTCGGTGGTCGAGAAGAAAAGAGATCGCCTTAACTGCCTGCTACCAGATGAGTGGGTGGTGCTGGGTCGTGAAGCAAGTTGCGTGGCAACCGGGATACGGGGCCAGCGCTCACGAACCCGATGCAACATCGAGCACAAGCGAGGAGCATTCCCTAGCCCAAGATAGACCGTGTGTTGTGTTGTATGCGTGAACGCGCGTGTCGGACTTGAGCGCACGGACGTGGCACCCAATGAGTTTAAATCATGCCGACTGGCCGAGAAGAAGGCACGGCGAACGCGTCCCGAGGTGCACGCCGGGGTTAAATCATAGAAGAGTAGCAGGAAGCCGCGCGAACAGCGAAACGTTGCGAGGAAACGCGAGGAAGCTCGAATCGCCGCGTGTCTGCAATTCGTTTCGAACGATCGGTGGATAAGCGACGGGGACGGGGCACGAGTGTTTCCCGTTCAGAGGGCAGCGAGAGCTTTCGAAACGGCCATGGTTACACCGCGAGACTGGATGGTAAATCTCGAGCGGGATTTATAATGGTGGATGAGCGCGGATCGTTAGGGCTACAATGACTGCGGTTAATGCCGCGGCTACGACGCGTTCCTCGGCTAGAGTAAGGTAGGGTTACTCGGGTCAAGTTAAATATGGCATTACAATTTGCCAAATTGTAGTTTGTCGAATTCTATTATGCACGATATTTAAGTGACATTTGGAAATAGCGAATACATTTGACAACTCGACGACCACAATTTTTGAAAGAAAGCAATCCTACCATAGGGGTTATTCCAATCGTTTTCTCGTTTTCGACGTTTGTTCTTTCTGGGTCTAAGGTAGACGATAAAAGAATTGTCTCGTTCCTTCGTTATTGCATTCGAACTTAACATTTTAATATCGTATAACGAGTTTCATTCTACGGCGAAAGGTTTGATAAAAGAAACGCGTTACGTAAACGCGTATATTCAAACGTAAAGTCCAAAGATGAAAAGAAGTATCAAGATAATCGGTCGTTGTCGTTAAATAACGTCGTTGATAACATTTTAATTGATAAGCGCGTGCTTGGAAAATTAAAAGGTAAGGTCTCAGGTAGGAGAGCCTTATATTGTTACGAATTGTATTCTTTAGGTCAATTATACTCTTCGTAATTAAACGTAGCAGCGTAGGGCATAATATCGGTGGAAAGGGAAGTAAGCGTATATGGTGTATAAAGACATGGTTCGGTAGATTTGTGACGAGACACGAAACAATTGAATTCCAGAGCATTCCAAAGTAAAAATACTTCATAACCACGAGACTTTTCGTTAAATTATCGTCGAAGAGTATCGACCGATACCGATCGAATGAGCGCCGATTCGTTTAAAAATTCTTTTCCTCTTGTTAAACAAGAAACTAATTCTAAACTTTAATAAAAGCGAATGTACCAGCTAATTCTGACACAGGTAATTTAGTTTCCAACTAGCCAAAGGTACCCGAAAACAAATTTCTCTTGTCTTTCGGAAATTATCAGAAATTTTCAGTCTGTCCGTTACCTCGTCGATTTAAATTAAAAATCTCTCTTCGCTCTAAAGCCTTCGACGTTTCCACGAAACGATTCAAGTTTAAAAATCTACGTCTCAAATTTCTGTTGCTTTGCGCAACATTTTTAATCTACCCTTCTATTCCATCGATCCGACTAAAAAAATTCTTACACCTACAAACTCTTCAGTGTTTCGGAATACAACCGAAACAAACCACTATCTCTGCTTCGCATCAAACATACGTAAACCAAGGAACAGTAGTGCACAGACACGGTGGAGGAGTGAAACCGAGCTGCAGCTTTCCTTCAGAACCGATCGAAACTCCGTGAAGCACGAGCTCCGATCCATATCTGTGTGCGCGTGCATTTGAATAACAAAATCGTTCAAACCACAAAAGGAACAGCGAAAAGGGCAACGGATGCTCATCATCGTCTAACCTCTGACGCATGTGCTCTCGAGCAGTTGTGTAGCGAACGAGCATCGTCTATCAAACGGCGACTAGAACAATGGGCCCGTGACTTAGTAGGAGCGCCTCCGCAACATGACACGGCGTGTAGAACGCGCGCGGACCGCATGCGTCCGTCTGTCGAGCGAGGAAAGCGGGCGCCTCGCTGTTCTAGCTTCCATTCTGTAATGATCTACACGAATCTAGCCCGACGTATCGTGCCGTAGCCATTCGTGCACGTTACGACCATCTCCTCTTCCGATACTATTCACCCACGCGTTGTTTTTTCTTTCGTTCGATCGTCGCTACGTACCTGTCCTCGATGTTGCGTGAGAAAACAAACGACCACGCGAATGGTTTCGTAAATACCTGAGGATTCGAAACGGTCTGATCGGTGTAACCGAGGTAGTCGATGGGAATTTATGAACGTGTTTCGTCCAGGTGATCGAAGCAGCTTTTTGTTTGGACGATTAAGAGATATAATATACTCTTAGGTACTCTTCAAGTATTTCAGCTTGAAGTATCTCCGGTTCCAGAATTATCCTATACGTGGATCTAAGAAAATATTCGCGTTATTTATATTTCTCGGTTGCCGATTAATACGAAAACTCAGCCAGCCGATTCTACGTATGTCAAGTTAACGAGTGAGCAAAGTCGCGCGACGTCGTAACTTCTGAACCGGAACAGCCAGACTTCAAGAGGTAGGTACCATGTCGGACGAGTTGTTCCCTGGCGATCAGTGCCGAAACCAATCGAATATAAAGGGGGATAAAGCAAACAAGTGGCTCGCTACAGTTTGACCGTATCGTGGACGCGAGGAGATCGGCCATGGTCCATCGCGCGCCGCTTCGCCCATAAAACCAGGAGTTATGGTTATTTAAAAACTTATTGGCCCGCCCATGCGTTGCGGTTTGCACGGGGGTGACTGGACACGAGGGGGAGGGAAAGCAGAGAAAAAGATAGAAAGCAAACGACTAAGATAAGAAGAGAGACAAGGATGAAAGCAAAAGGAGCCGTGACCCAGCCGAGATAAATCAAAGGATATTAAGACCGTTCTGTCCTTCTTTTCTTCTCTTTTCTCGCCTGCTCGCTCTCTGGGACTAAGTCACTGCTTTCCCGTCCACCCGCTGTCTCCTTCACCTCCTCCGATTTCGCCTTTTTCTTCGCTTTCTTTTCGCTGCTCGCACGGCAGTTCTTAGCCAAACGCATTACGGGGAGGCAGAGGGCCGACATAAAACTATCCACGTTCGCGTTCACGAACACGGACCGCGTGTACCTCGTGGCTGCTTTACGTTCCGATCGGCGACAAGAAACCGGGAGCAATTCACCGGATCCACAAAGTGGATCCTTGATAAACGGATATCGAGTTTCACATGGATCTGCCTTTCCGTTTTATACGCACCTGAGAAATAAGCTTTATCCGCAAGGGGTGGTTCGACGATCCCCTCCATCCTTTACTTAAGAGTCTATTCTTTGCATTCTACAGGATTTGTAAAATTTAGGTGATTTCTTTCGTTTTTCTAAATATGTAGTTTGTTACATGCCGAGTATTTAGTAGAATCTTAATCGTTTGCTTGCTATCTTAAAGTGTTGATTTATGTATAGTGGATTCCTGTATAACTCGTTTAGCTGTAATGTGGCTTTGAATAGCGCAATGAGAAAATACTCTCGTATAACTCTCGTATAACCTGTTCTCGGATGCTGAAGATTCTAAAATTTTCCGCTGAAAATGCAGGCTCCTTTCCGTCGAACATTGCCTGCAAATTCTACTAATGACTAGCGATATCTATGTTATGATTTCAATAATTACTAACGACGCGCGTATAAACGCACATTGCATCGCGCGTCGTAGCAAAACAAGGAAAAAATTTATCCTGACGAAGGAAATATTTTATTCTACGACTTTAAAGCTCCGAGGAAGAAGAACTGTACGTCGTGGAAAAGTATGACCAGCCATTGTACGTAAACAAGGTACGGCACATTTTGAAATATTCGCTTTTGACCCTAGTCTACCTTCCTATATATTCTATATCTCGAGTATTCTTGCATATCATATGCATCCTGTTCGTTCTTTATCGTTAAATCTCCCATAAACCGATAAACATCCACATGCAGAAACGAGCCTCGTGTAATATGATTTCCTATATCACGAAACGTATCCCCGCGTTACACGGAGGTCCGCGTACATTGAAAAATCCGTTGAAATATATCGACGGAATTGCATTACCATTAAGCAGCAATCATCCAATAAAGTAACAAGTAAAGTCCAATCATCCCCGTTATAAATCAAAGGTGCGCGTCGGCTCGAAACACCCAGTCACGAATAAACTCGTTCGCCATCCTCTCGCTCCTTCAGCGTACTCTCGACACTCGTCCTTGGCGCGAAACAATCCGAAGAAGGCAAGGTTTTCCGTAGAAATGCGTGGTTCTCGTGGAACGAGCAGAGTTCACGCGGTGCTTGTTCCATGTCGCGTGGTCGTTCGCGAGTAATTACACGTGAGCCACGGTTCAAGATCGAAGTCGAAGGGCTGTGGAACCGCGCGAGCGTGCGCGCGAGTACGCGAGGATTATTAATGAGTGCATCTCAATCCGGTAATTTTTCCACGTCGCGGCGGGTAATGCACGAACCGCGGGGGGCGAGCAGGCTATATTGCCCGATCAATCAAAATGAGCCAGGCTTGGCAACCGACGCTCCACCGTGGCGGGGCTCGAAACGAAACCGACCGCCTTTTCACCACGGACGTACCATGAAAATCCTCGACCGTGATCCTGCACGTCCTTCGTGGATCAAGGACGTGCAACGAACGTTGGCACGGGACACGCGAGTTTCGAATCTCTTTCTTGATACGTGTTCGATTTCGTTTGATACCAGCCCGGCCAAGGCGCCTTGAATCGTTAAAAACACGCTGCACTTGTACCGTGGAATATATCATCGGGACTTTTATCGTTTTATCGTTGCGTGTGGTAGAAGAACCGAGAGTAACACGATCTGCACTGTATTTCTCTATCGTGTCTCGGATATACGGGGATGTATGGTAAGAGCGTAAATAAGCCGTGGAAAAATTCGTCGAATGGCCCCGTATCGTCCAGGGCAATAAGGCAGGTTGTAAATTGCGAAGGCAAAATACGCGGGAAATTCTGGGATTTATGTTACGCTTGCGCGTAGCGCGGATTCCAATTGTAAATTCGCCAGAGACAAAACGAGTAGTAGATGTTGGATGCTGAATTTTTAATTATTTCGTTAGTTTGGAAAATAGTCGTCGATCGTGAGCGATGATTTTTGAGCACTCGAAGAAATAATCGAGGAAGATATGAAAGAATAATTATCCGTATACGTAACTTCACGCTTCGATTCTATACTATAGATGTTTTGAAGATATTAAACGTCTTTCTCTCGGTTGAAAGTAAAAAGTTCGTACAATAGGAAGCGCCAGCGTAGGTATCGTAAACATTGTTAAGAGGAGGATGAGTAAAATTTTCCATAGAAAAACTAGGTGTTTAAGTAAGCGTCACCGTCTCAGGCTGGTTTCTATTCATTTTAATCGCGGGATTTAAATCATGCAGCCCGTTCACGCAGCTGCGCTCGCACCATTACGCGTATTACTAGCACGACATTAATATCGTCGGAGTAAGCTGCTTCCAAGCATCAACGTTTTACACGCGTGTAAATGACCGCGCGTACACCGACGCTCCGAGGAGAAAGTACGACATTACGCGGTAATTATCCTTCCTTCACTTTTGACTCCGTTTGACTTCTCGGCACTTGCCGTGTAAATTATTTTATTGCGCGGCCCTCCAGCGAGCGACCAATCCACCGTGGGCTCCTTGTCAAGCGGAGCCATGTTTAGAACGATCGCCCTGAAACTCTCAGGCTGAGACCCGTCGAGTTTGAACTTTGGAGAAGAGAGGAGAGGAGAATGAAGAAGAATTTTCATTCAATTTGGTGAATGTATGCCGACACTTTGTAGGATAGAATAATTTATCTGCCAAGGATTGGCTCATTTTAAAGTTCAGAGGATTTTATGTTCGTGACGTGGTACGAACAGAAGGATTGGTTTATTTCATGGTAATAATCAGTAATAGAGAAATTTAATTTACAAAGCCCGTTGATATTCCTGCAGTTCAGATTTCGTTGAATTTAGTTTAGAATATCCTAATCGAGGAATTACAAAATTTAAGTTTCGGATGAGCAAATTTTGGTCGAAAGATTTCCAAATGAAAGTTGCAATTAAAAATTATACAGATTGAAATTCAAAATTTACGATCGCGATTTATATGTAAATTTATGGTTTAATGTTAATCTTAAATAGGTTTAAAATTCTTAGCGTCTTGAATATTCGATGAACATCGGTATCGGTGGAGAATAAAAAAATTTAAGAAAGCAAACGGAAGTATCGATATCGAAGCGCTTCAGAAGGATCTACCTGCGACATTTAACCACGCCTACCGACACGACAAAGGCCACCGCGTGTGAAAGTCCTGGTGAAATGGACTCATTGTCCTCGAGTCAAAACGTTTGTCGACCTTCCAAAGGGCATCGACTTTCCACCGCGTGGCAGCTAGACTTTTTCCCTCGACGTTGCGTCGTCGGAGGAAGGGCCATCGACACGTTCGTATCATTCGTAGAAAATATAGAACGGAAGCGAAGAAACATACGAGATATCTGTTCAGTGAACAGAACATCGAAGAAAATGGTGAAAGGTTATATGGTTTTCGATAATTAGGCGTTCTGGTCCAGGAGGGAAGATTTTGAGACCAGACCTGATAATTTTAGACGATTATTGCCCAATAATTGGTGAACCTGCGTTTAAACGAGTATCTCTCCGGTGGTCTGGCATACCTTCAAACAATATAGGAATGCGATACGTTGATTGCTATGAATTATGTCCGTGTCTTAGCACATTGGAGATCGAGGATGCATCAGGTGAATCATACGAGTCATATTTCCATCATTAGCCAAAGACTCGTCATATGGGTCATTGAAAGGAACGATTACTATTAGTTAGCTCTCGGATCGCAGTTAAGGAAGTCATTCTCGAAAGACGAATCGTAAAACAAGATATATGAAGTATAATATTATGTTTAATTTTAAGATCAAATACAAGGGTTACAAGGAATCGGAATAAAAATTATAACTAGGCAGGAAATGATTTACACGATCGTAGGGGCACGAACATAAATCAATTTGGAAAGCGAGATGATCTCTCGACTAATTCTCGTTTCGCCGGCAGCGAGCATTTTCGCGGTGATTACGCAATCGTTTCCACAGTTGCTCGTTGTTCGCGTCTGTGAAACGACGAAGGCGGTTCCTCGACGAACGGGACGCTGTAATTTACACGGAGGAAAAGCTGCGTTTCGTTGTGTGCGTGTATGCATACGTGTGCACGCGTGTGCGTGCCTCGTGCGCCGCCCCTGTTCTCCCTAATGAGCCGACTAATTGTTTCGAGCCGTGCGCTGATTTACCGTGAGAAACGTAAAACGATGCCTGGTGCATGGTGAACGGGCCCCTGCCGACTGGAAACGCGATAATTATTACGTCGACTTGTTTCGAAGAACCGCGTTTAGTCATTTGATATTCCTTTCCCGATTCGTTCCATTTAATCGGACAAGTTTCTCGATGATTCTCTGCGAGTAGAGGTATAGTAAGATAAAGTTATCGCGATCGTGCGAACTTCAACCTCTTAAAACTCGATCTTCGACATTGCACAGAATAATCGATCACGGTGTATATCTCGAGGTACCATTACGCTCTAACATAATAACGGAAGAATAATAACTTATCGACTCGAATAACCATATGGTAGGAGTCAATGGCAAGATATCGTACATGAACTAACAACATGAGTGACAAAGTAACTTCCAGAAATGAGTTGTATTAATAATAATTCCAGATCTCGGCCTAATAGGATTTCTTCGCCTTTAGAAGATTTATCGCCTTTAATTCCCACAAACACATACACACACACACACATACACACTAATAAATCATAGGAAACCAATAAAAGTACACTTCTGAATTTC
The DNA here is from genome assembly GCF_000188095.3 of Bombus impatiens. Taxonomy (NCBI): domain Eukaryota; kingdom Metazoa; phylum Arthropoda; class Insecta; order Hymenoptera; family Apidae; genus Bombus; species Bombus impatiens. Next base: position 626,060 of record NT_176654.1, read on the forward strand.
GTTAGCATAATAGCAAATCTATTTAAACCCCCTAATTGACAGTACGCGTTTACCACCGATAACGATTGCCGGCAGAATGATCGGTTGAATTACACGGGCATCGCGGAAGACGCGGCAATGGTTCGTGGTTGAAATCGATTTCACGATTCGATTTGCGATCAAGAGGGACTCATCAGAGCTATCGAAGGAGGACAACGGAAAGAAGCAACAAAGAAGACGGCTTCGTGGTCCGAGAAAGGATAATGATCCCGTACTCATTTCGCGATCATTCTATCTGATTGATCTGATTAGTCCATGCCCGGAACAGGCCGACCGGTAAATGATCTCGGGCGATCTCAATCAGCTTCTGAAAAAAATAAAACGGCATCGATCCCTTTGCTTTCGGGCCAATCCTCCCCTACCCCCTCTCTCCCTTTCATCTTCTTCTGTATTTATCGTGTCTTTTTCTTCTGGCTCTCGTGTGTTCCACGTCTTCCCTCCCCTCCTTCTTCCTGTTTGCCGTTCTGCACGATAATGAGAGCCTCCCATGTAGAGAAAAGGGATTATTTGCGGCACGGGATCGAAAATGCCGCGCGAGCCTCATTATCGGATGCACGACTACCACGATTCTGGAGCGGCTTTCTCGTTCGTCTTCTATATAGAGGCAACCACTCGATCGACCAAAGGGAATCCCACTTCGTCGACGTCCGTCGCGCCGCTATCGGCATGGAACCGGTGAAACAGTAAATCAACGACAAGGCCGGGTCATAGGTGGAGGAATTGGAGCGGCTCGGTGCTCCCGAAACGACGTCGTGCAGCGACCGCGAACGCTGACTGCTTGAGCGGAACGTGGCAAGCTTGCAGGTGTCACGCGAATGGGATAGCATAGGAATTAGTGTACGGGAAAAATGTCGGACCAATGTTGAATTCAAAAGTTCAGTTCTTTGAGAGATTACTTTCTACTTTCTCCTTTTTTTCTCGTAACACGCGACATTATACGTATTTGGTGCAAATTTTTAGAGCGATCGAAGAGGGTAATTGAATTCTTTGCGAACGTTTATTCCGAGTTTCTAATTATTTCGAACTTTTTAAATCTTCCTATCATATATACATATGGAGTAGAAGATTATTACACAAAGTAGTTTTCGATATAGTTCTATAAATATTCACGTAATAAATTAATGAAATAAAACAGGCGTTTTATTTGGACGCATCGTTTTAACTTGTAGCGAGCTCTCAAAGGAGCGAGCTTTTGACGAAAGAAAGAATATTCTAAAGATTTCTTAACATATACTGAGATTATACTCAAAGATTGCACGCTCTCTTCGAAAACTCCGAATACAGATTGCAGTTGCAATTGCGCGTTTTGTCGTTGGCAAAAGGAGCATCGTTTACACGTAGCTTCCGTACATGAATCAACCGCTGAAAGAGCACAAAGTCGTGTTTACAAGAACGCGGCGTTTAATCGAACAGCATTCTTTCCTTTGATCCCCGGCAGTCCACTTTGAATTGTCACGCGTTTCCCTTTCTACTCGTTTTCTACGAATTTTCAAAGGGAAATCATTGACCAGTTTATTCAGTTGTTAACATTCTATAGTTTAGCGTCGAGTTTTAAACTATTCTCCAATCGCGTCAGTATTCAACTACTATCGAATGTGACGAAGAGCATAAAATTCTGCTGAACTCGTCGTTTAATATTCCGATTTTACGGGAACGTGTAATTGGAAGAAACGTTGGATACCTTACGTCAAAACTTTAGCCACCAGTCTAATACACGAATTACATAGTTAGCCACGGCTGATTATACGAACGTGCTCGCGCATAATTTGTTTCTGGCGCCATTGTTTCGCGCTTCTCGTAGCCTCTTACGAGTTCCAACTTTTACACTATCGAAACAACTTCGCAGAACTAAACTGTTGCTCGTTGGAAAAAATCAAAATGGAACGAAGAAGTTCAACGTAAACGTTTCCTGCTCTTTCGTTTAAAGACAAATAGATATATTTAGCAATTTAGTACGTTTGGTTAAATAGTGGATAAAGAAGCGTTTTAGCCAACCAATACCTCTTAAGATACCTGTGTAATACCTGTTTGATACCTGTTTGATACCTGTTTGATACCTGTTAAGGTTTAAACAAGTATAGGAATAAGTATAGCTATAGCGTATGCTGAATCAGATCCTCGCTCCTCGCACTGTTACGATACAATAGAAAGTATGACAGAAAGCACGTTCATATATTTATAGCAAATGACATTATCAAAAAGTTAACCTTGTTGCGTAGCTCTAACTAAAGGCTACAAAAAACAACAATATAACTCTTTTATTTCTAGACCTTGTAACCCAAAACAAAATTTATATTCAAGGGCACGATAACATGGACCTCTCCTTATTTTTATTTATCTCTCAATGAAGTAGAGGAATCGTTTAATGTAAACACTTTTCGAGAGAATATTACAACCAAATTTAGTGACAAGACAGGTTTGTTGACGTGTAATTGATCGATAAGGTATTAGATTTGAACATCGCAGTCATATAAAAAACAAAGGATGTAACTTATCCCGCCTTTCCTCCGAGTTCTTCGATCGCGAAAGTGGGTGGTAGAAACAATTTCGGAGAAATGAAAAATCTCTCGCCCATAAATTCTCGAGTAGATCATCGTAACGAAATATTTTCCCACAGATACTTCAGCGAAGCATAATTCCTCGTAATAAACACCTTCAAGGAAGCAACATCCATCGTTGGTGGAAGAAAAATCAGAACGCAACAAAAATGTGCAGAGGCCCGACGAAACGTTCCCTCCTCGAGTAAGTCGTAACAGCCTCGAGCAGATGCTGAACGTCGACGGGAGAGAGAAAGAGCGTCTCTATTTCACGCGTCGCGTGTACACGCGCAACACGAGATCGCCAGGTCGCAAACACGCGATGCACAATCCATATTGCTCCCGCTTAAACGCCTGGCCACGTTGCGTGGTATTTCCAGTACCGTTCCGGAATTCCGTTCCAGTTCGTTTAATGAGGAACGACTTTTTAAACATTCCAACGTTAAGCCAGCGTGAGAACCGCGAAATGCGGGTTCGTGGACCATAAAATCCGTGACTTAACAGGCACCCGCCTGTGCCTTGTACAACATGCGTGCCAAAGATCACGGTGTATGAAAACGAAAGAAACCGCTTCGAATCTAGGAAACGCCAGATAGACTTGTGACGTCGATAGCGATAGCCGAGTTTCGTTTCGGTTTCTCTGCTGTCGTGCAATTGATAGAAAGTAGGAACGCGAAGAGTATCGACGGTGTGAAGTAATCCGTCAACGGTAAAATGTTTATCAAAGTTTCACTTTATTTGTATCTTTAATGGCTACGTTGGCATCCTAAAGAGACGACTGAACTTTAAAAGTGATTTTATTTTCGATCACGCACGAAAATCATAGAGCAACGACATGAATTAAAATTACATAGTTGAGAAAAAAACGGGTTCGTCGATTTAAAATTATAAGCAACTTAACAGGTCAAAAACATCGCATGTTCTTACCTACGAAGCAAATGTTTGTCCCTTTAAACCTAACGGTGAAACTAGATTTCGTAAACTAACCCTGACAGGCCCCTTATTAAGTCGTACGACTTCCTCTCCCATATTTCTCCTGACCTCGATCAGAGGAAGGACTCACCCTCTATTAGTTCTCTATACTCGTTATCTAACCGATCTATGAGTTAATTAAGACTGTTTTCATTAACATACAGATTAGTCGTCGCAAGATGTAAACAACAATCGTATACTGACATCGATTTCAACGTCGCCGTTTATCATTACGTTTAAACGTAACTTAATTAACGTCCACGCAACGTTCGTATGAAAGAAGGTTAAGAGGAAAAGGGAAGCAAAATGAAAAATAACGCAAGATACGTGGCGACAGTCCTTTAGAAGGATATTTAAGACTTTAGAAAAATTTGAAGAAGCTGGAAGAATTTTTAAACGCGCTGCCTAACTTTGTACGAGAGAGAAAATTAGAAACTTTCGTGTGAGAATTTCGAACACGTTGCTGCGTTTCCGACGTCCAAAGAGTCTGAAATCACAGCGACAGGTGTCAGACACGGCTCGCGATTACAGGTGGCAATTATCGATACACCTAATGATCTGTGAACCGTTGCTCGTGAAACGTCTCGCTTCGTTCCAACAGACGACACGTTTCCATAATTATTTAAACACGGTGGCGTCGAATTAACGTCAATGCCTCGACCCGCCGTCACGTCAACGATGGATCACGAAGGATTCAGTTTTGACTAGATCTTTCACGAAAATTATAGTTTCCTATGAGGCCAGAGGAGTGTCAGATTGGATCGTGATTGGATCAGAATCGTGATTCGAAACCCGATCTTTCGCTCGTATGATCGCTGGTTTAATTAAAGTATCCAGGTCGACGGTTCATTCCTATTTATAGCGATTTAAACTAATTAACGAAAGTGATAAAATTGAATACTTCAATTACCTCGATTATAGGCTGGAGATACGATCGAAGTGTATCGATCTGCATAGTTCCTGTTTCTGTAGCGTGTACTTCATTCGACGATAGCCTTTTAAATGGAGCAGGCGTGGTAATTGTAAAGCGTAATCGATCGTAGTAAGCGAACCTTAACTCTACCGCAAGTATTAAGAGTGCAAGTAATCTTAGAAATTGAATTAAAAAGTTAACGAAATCGGCAGCAATGTTGTGAAATACAAAGCGGTGTTCTATTTCGACGAAGGCTACTGATAGACGATCATTTTAAGGTTCGAACATTTAAAAATTTAATCATTTAATGTTCAAGTGGTTACCACTTCTAAGAAAACTCTACATCTGGTGTTTTTAGTTTTCTCAAGCACCGAAGCCATCGACAGCGTGTAGACGAAAAACTGCGACGAAGACAGACCATAAACAGCAGACAGGCGACGTTGGCTTCGGAGTTTTCGGTTATCGGTTCACAGCTAGCGTGCAGGTGTGGACCAACTCAAATTGTATTCTTACTTATAATTACACTTCTATTTAAATATATTTTCTACCTTATAATTTATCCACGAGTTTTCTCTGTTTACACATCGAATAACCTCAACATTTAAGAATCCAAATATTAAACAATTTTATGATTCGATGCTTCGGAAATTTAAAAATCAAGAGCTTCGATTAGAATTTCACCGTCGACTCTAACCTTCTGCCGAACTAATTGAAATCTTTTTACTATTTACTAGGTCAACGATCGATGCAAAGATCATTGCCTTAACCTCCTCGAAAAACTCAACGCTTTTAAAGCCCAAAACCGAACTATCGGCCGCTAAACTAATTCCTCGACTCTGTAAAATCTTTTCGCAACTAATTCGCTGCAAGCGTAATGAATCCGAGCAAAGCAATCCGCGAGTGAAAGACGATGAACGCGGAGGTGCGGCAAATGAATCGGGAACGCGATCGCCGGATCGAAATTAGACTCTGGCTGGCAATAATCTTGGTTGGAAGATGAGTGGTTTCATAGAGCAGAGCGGAGGAAGGACAAACGCACGCGGGAAAGAGGAATCGAAGGCTTGTCTTCCTTGGATAGAGGTCGAAGGGGATTCGAGTGGAAACGGCGGAGGGGTCGATGGGGTAGCAGCGAGATGCATTTCGTGGATTAAGAAGGTTATATACCTGGCGGTCTCACGGTGAGCCAGCGCGGTAGGAGTCTAATAAGATGTAACTAAATTATGATTGGATTCATCATTGCCGCGAACGGGATTGCTATGGTCGATCGTTTCTGCTTGAGGAACGAACGACCGGACGCAACTGCCCGGTCAATAATTCATCGACCCTGCGGCATTCTATATGAAGCGTGATATACCGTGATCCCGAATGAGCGATTGCCAACGAACGGCGATGGGAGACGGAAGAGGAAGGGCCGATTTCTTCTGCGTGCGCTCGCTGCGTTTCAACGGCGGCCGCGAGGGGTTGAGGACGCCGAACCACGGCGGTACACGGATTGTTGCTTTTCTTAATTCTTACAGGTAGTTGATTCTTGGTACGAAGGGTATACGAGATTGATGCGATTGAATATTAACCCTTAAAGTACCTGAGTTCCTTTCTTTCGATATTTTTCCGAAGAATGTTATTATTGTATTTTAAAAATGATTAGCAGAGAACTATCTGCTATTCTTTGAACGATATACGAAGGATACAAGCGTTTTTACCTATAAGGTTAAAACGTTGCAAATAATTAAAACGTAGCTATTAGTGACAATAGCAATTTCCGTCGATTTATCGATCGGACAAAATGAATTTGGCATTAAAAATTTGGTTCGGTTGAATTTGGTATTAAAACTTTGCCACGATAATTCCTTACTACTCTTTAGATTCTTGAAAGATATCTTTTAAAAGCTTTCCTCGGTCCTTCAATAACGTATTACTATTTTATGAATTTACAACTTTGAAATCTTTTCGCTATACAACGAATTTCATTAAATTTTATATGGAAGATCACCGAAGTCGTATAAAATTTACAGGTACAATGTACGAAACATTTCTGAAATACCATTCTCGATGCCCATAAATCAGCAATCTTCCCATATCCGCTTGGAACTTAATATCCATCGAAGATTATACGGTACTTAGCGATATGAATAAAGCTACGATAAATTCTGCTCGAAGAAGTCATCGTCTTAGTGATGTTTGTATATGATGTACTACAGCATCAGGAGTTAGTGCGTGGATGTCTTAACGATACAATTGATAACTTCATAATTACCTGATTTTATCGACAATCATTAGTAGCACCTCCGCGCTATTATAGTCTGTTCGTACGTGGGCAACACGTGCCTGGAAGGGTTCGATGGTTAAAATCGATCGTGCAGCCTGCGTCGTTAAGAGTTTTCGTGGCATGTAATTAATGGCGAGCATATGGTCGCGCGTGGTGATTGAGAGTAATTCGGATCGGCAAGCTGTAAGTTCCGGCCGCTCATTAATATACGAGATAACGAAGTGCCGTTTCGTGGTAACTCGCAAAGGCTGCTGGTGCGAACGTTACGTCGAGATATTCACCGGTTCAATCGCTTTACCTTATTTCATCTACGAAATCGAGGAATCTAGAATGCTAGAAATTGCTCTGTTATATAAGATATTACGTAGATTACTAGGCACATCGCTTTCTTCGAGGAAAAACTAAAAAACGATTTCCTAAGTTGGTCAGAAATTTGTCGATTCTCCCCAGTGAAATACAAATATTATATATGTTATACGATGATCGACCATTCGGTATTATAAAATAAAGTACATATTTGGCGAAGAGATTAACGCCCTTCGCTTTATTTAAAGAAGCAGAATTCCGTTTAAAATTCCATTATAGTTGAGAACAATATGCTTTTATCGCAGGTTATAAGGAAATCTTGAAAAATCACTTAAGAATCTTGCCTGGTACGGTTCCCCGAGGGAGCAAAGGAAAGGGATCGACCAAGAACCGAAGAAGGAGTCCACTAGACGACGCGATGAGTAAGCGTTTATGCAAAACGCGCGTAAAACGTTCGTTTTGTTGGTTGAATTAGCCCGACCCGATCTCCGAGGATTGTAAAGGGAACAGGAAGGCAGGATCAGCGTGTTCTTCTCGAGTTTCGGAGCCCAATCACGGGCCAGTCATTCTTGGCTCGGAGGCCCTCAGTTCCGGGCAACAGAAGGGTGATTTTTGCATGTCACGTGGCCAAACGGGCACAAACTGAATGCCCGTCGTTAGGCACTCGTTGTCCTACGATGAGTCGGTTTCACGCAACGATACGTCCGGAGAACGCTCCACTTTGGCGTCCTTTTCAAGGGCTCCTATGGACGTGATTGGTATCCGCCCATCGAATGATCAACACGTTCGTGACGTTCATCGACATAGTTGCAGTTGGTTGTATATAGGTGGAACTATAAATTGGAGAAAAATCGAAACTTGAAGATAGAATTGAAACCGTTGCGGAATTAGAGTAGTGGAAATAATCAGGGGACTGTTACTATGAACGATTCTATTATTTCAACTAAAAGAATACAGCAGAGAGAGAGAGAGTCCTACACGTATTACAGATTGATATGCCATCGATGCTGTGATAAATAGGTAAAAAATGGAACTTCACTTTCAATATTGTAACTATAGTCTGGGCAATTTATTTCTACGTTCCTTCTGCTGATCTTTCATTTTCTAGTGAAATATTACAAAACCGCTTCGAATCTCCAATCTGAGAATATTTAACAGATCGAAATTTCTGCAAAAGTTTTAAATAGCGAAGTTTTACATTTTATATTTTACGCTCACTTTTACATTTTCTCTACATATGGGCTAAAATAATAAACGAAGATAAATCAGATACGAGACTACACATACAAGAATAGATTATAAAAATGAAAATGATGAAAATTACAATCGTCTAACCGTCTTAGAAATGTGAATTCTTCCTTTCACCGAGCGGTAAAAATAAAGTTCTATTATACTTATGTGTTCGCAAGCTTAGATAATAAAACCGGTCTCTAAAAAAGTACCCTTGGGTTTTATTTGTGGCAGCAGTTGCCTAGAAAATTTTTGAAACAGGTTAAAAATGTTTCTAACAGAGAGATTCATAGATTCATAACGACAGAATTTATGTATATAACTAGGGATAAAATCTGTACTCGAATGATTTTTACGGTACTGCTTTTTTAGCAGTAATGGTAAAAAGTTGCCTATTTTACAAGAGCTTCGTGGAAATAACCGTAAACAACTGCAAATTTTTTAGGGAAAGGAACCCTTCTGTCGAAAGTTTTTACGACTTGACACACATCTTTTGTACCTGTCTGGGCATTTTTTCGACTGGCGCGCGCCATAAAAATGCAAGGACCGTACGATTTTCTTTTGAAAAATAGTCGACAGGAAGATGAAAAGGAAAAAAATCGAGCGTCCGTTGCTAAAAAGTCACCAAGTGCCGTTAGACGGTAGAAAGATAGCCGGACACCGTCCTAGAATGTTTATGTCTGCTTCTGGGGTACATGTGTTTGTTCCGGAGAATATTAATGGTTTTACGACTGCACTCAGGAAACGTAAAACAATTTCGACTAGATAATTCAGGGGCGTTTCGTGAACGACCATAGAATAGGAAAATCATCAGGGACAGAAACATTCGTATAACGAAATTTAAACACCATGATTGCACAAACCATTTTTGGTGGTGATAATATTGTAAAATTAGATTTTGAAGGTTCACTGATTTAAGACCTATGGAAAAAAAGTAAGAAAAGTAAAAAAGAAAAAAAATACAATTTTATTATTAGATCTCGTAAGAAATAGAGTATTATAATTTTACTAACCCTTTTCTTTATTTCCTCCTTCCTATTGCAACTTTACTTTTCTATCTGTATCATTGTCGATCCCCTTCGACTATCGCAAAGCAATAACCAACGTAATTGGAATAATATTGAATAGGCAACGCGAATAAGTCGCACTCGATGATTCGATCGTGCTAACTCCTAAGCGGTCAGTCTTATTTCCTACGACCGCGCACCTAACATCTGTAATCATACCTCCGAACGAAGAATTAACAAAATCCTTGGTGCCATTGGGCTCTGAAAACTGCTCTGAGATGGGTGTGCAAGTGATAAACCGTGGATCTTACCTCAAAATTTTGTGACCAGGTCTCGTAAAAAGACCGAAGCACGTTTCTTCCGGATGAGATTTTTCTTTTTTATACAACCTGGGCTGTTTGGGGGTAGGTAAACATTTAGCAAATGGTACAACTATTTTTCAAGTTTCGAACTGTATTTTATTTGAGTTTTCGGCTTTAATTTCTTATTTCTTTCTATGGCTGGTCGTACGGAAGAAATCGGAGACAATAAAACGATAAAAAGAAAGAAATGTCAAGGAAAAATCCGGAAAGGTATAAACCTCTTAGCTCTGCGGAAAAAACGTTCCTTAGACAATTTCTTATCCGTCCTGTTTTCCAGCGATTTTTCTATCATTGGCAATTTTTTAGAACTACTACATGTTCAGGAATATCTCTGTTTCGCGGACTCCAAGGATCGTAACTAAATAGTTAATCTCACTTCGACGTATCCTAATAGAAGGCACAAATCAATCGCGATTGCTCAATACTGCCATAAATCCTACCATCGCTTCATCGCCAAGGCGAATGCAAAACACGAGGATCTTGACGCCGGAAAATAACAAATCGATGATATTACAACTTTTAAACGAACCTCCTGAATAAAAGTCTAGCCTCGACAGATTTTTCCGCAGATAGTACTATTTCGAAAAATGAGAAAAAGCTCTCCAAGGAAACTTTCTAGAAAGAAGCATATTTGTAAAGATAAGGAAAGCGTACGATTACTGAAATTCACATTGAAGATCCGCTCATAAACCACGTATCAACTATACTCGTTCATGGGACAAACGTGCAAAACAAAGGGGTGGCAAAGGGGGACCTGGTGAACGAGCGTACATCCTGCGTCTGGACGCGGATGACGCAGCAACCATCGAGCCATCCTGTCGCGTCTTGATGAGCACGACGAGAGACATCGTCCGTCGATTCAAACTATCGATATCCGACCCGCACGACCCCCGGTTCCATGGGGCTACACGCGTGGAACGCGATATACATGCTGCAGGTTCTGATTGCTCTCCACGGATGTGACAGATCTGCCTCGTTCGCCGCGGGACACGAATTTGTCGATATATCCACCTGGAAAGGACGGAGAGGACGTCCAAGAATCGGCTGGTATCATCGACAGATCGCCGGATGTTCGTCAAACATCGCTAGACACACTCATTTGCTCGGTCCGCAGACGGTCTCGGTCGATTAAACGCGATTCAACCTGTGTACGGCGTACAACGCCATGTAAGTACAGTGTACGTGGATGTTTCGATCAATGAAACCTTTCGATCACATTGTTGGATGGTTGTCGTCGCAAAGAATGAAGCTCGAAGAGTTTAATTTGTCGTATAGAAGAATTTTGATTTGGGACTATTAATTTTCTGCGAATAGACTTTCGTTTAATTGCCAGGAAAGAGGATCGTAATTGAATGCAATTTTTTGCTTTATAGATCAATAATTTGCTGCGATAGAATTTCATTTATCCGAACATACGGGGGACGCAAACAATTCGTGTAACTGATATTTAATGACATACAGATACGTAATTTCCAAGTTAATACTTTTATAGAGGGTAAAGTATAGGGTCGTACCCTTTCAAACATTCAGCACCTGAAAGAAAAATAGAAAAGGACACCGAAAAATAAACACAGAATACGGAAAAATGGCGCAACTAGTGTCAAACAGGAGTTAAGTCAGATCGTAAGCTGCGCAAGTTAGGTCAAAAAGCCTTGTAACGACCTAAGCGTGGGACCTACCCTTCGACAGTCGACCGACTTTCTTTTTTATTGACCGGCGCGCGATCCATCGATCTGGTCCAACAATGGAAAAAAAAACGAGAAAGGAAGAAGAGCGTGTTTAGTCGAGGTCGAGCTTGACTTTCTTACGAGATCGTAAGCATAGCTCTGCATTCTTCTCTGTCCGCCCCTGAAACGCGCGCTCTCTTTTCTCCTCCCTGCGCGTTTCTTCCCTTTTTTTGGACCTGCCACCCGAAGCAGCAGCCACCTGCTGAGAAAAGTGCTCCGTGACCGTTCGACGGTTGCGTCAGGACCAGGCACAGTTATTTGCATCATCCATCAGCAGCGGGGGAAAGCAAACGGGGCGA
>NT_176654.1:638384-640538 GCF_000188095.3 Bombus impatiens
GTCGTGGTGGTCGCCAGGGACGCGAGAGAAATAAGAGACGAAAGAAGGAGAGAACGCTCCCGATTCCCTAGAGGGATTTCGTCGTTGTCCCCTCTCGGTGATATTTTATTGGGTTTATGACGTCATTAATCTGGTCGCGAGCTCCTCCCACCTAGGTCTAATCGTGGCGCATCTGAAAGCGGTGGATATTCCGAGTCTACCTGGTCCTGTCTTCTTGGGAATTTTCGGCTCGCTACCCTGCAGATTTTGAACCAGATATATGCTCCCGAATACGTAAATTATCCGGTTTATGGGCCTTCCGTGCACTCCTTTCTTTCGTGCCAGTGAACCAGCTAGCAAATCTTCGACTTTCTTCTCTCTTTTATTTTACTTTCGAGAGACTGCCCTTCGAGAGGCGAAGAAGAATCTGGCGTGGTTCGTTCGACGAATCGAAACAGACAGGATAAATTAGATTATTATATAATTCTTAATGAAATTGCGACGTTTTCAGGTTTCCACGGATATCTAAAAATAAGCGACTTTCAAGGCACGTCACTCTCCTAACAAACCAGCCAATAATATACCTAGTATACGCGAAGTATCAACGAGTTACGGGCATGCACGATCGGGCGTGAAACCAGCTAAACGTTAAACAACACGGCTCTCCTAATGGCCGCGACGCTACGTTTCCTGGTTAACTAAATTATTTGTACTTTCACGTTAGAACGGCGTGACAGGAATGTCGGTGTCGTGCTTAACCAGGTCCAAAACAGTCTTTTCACCTCGGCAACGGCCACAAATCGACGCTGATTGCCTGACGAGGGAAGCAGGATAGTTGCACGCGACGTTTCGTAAAATCTCGTGTAGTTTCACGTCGACACTACGTCATCGTGCGGCCGTCGTATGGTACAAAAGGGTGTTTGCTCAGACCGTCGAGTGTCGCGCGCATGTACGTACTACACGCTCGGCCCATTCAGAGCCAGTCCGGCAACGTTTGACCGATCACAATACGAAATTAAGATAGCGATCGACACCCTGGTATCGGCCGCTCTGACAGAAACGGGCGAAAATAAATAAATAAACGGGCGATAGATCGCGTTGCGAAACGTCGCCAGGGGGACACCCCGCAGATCCCATCGGCTGAAACAACCGCATTCAAGAGCGAACTCGAGCTCGAAAGATAGATTGTCGCTGGAGGGAACTACGGGAAATGTGGATTCCGCCAGTTGTACCACACTGAAAGGCGAACAGTGTTGTTCGCAAATAGGATAAGACGGGGGTATTTGACTTAACAACTTTAAGATCAACCTTAAACTCACCATAGAATACACAAACTTGCGCAATGGCTACGGAACATATTTGCACATACCCTATTAGTACACGACAGAAACGTGCAAATATTTATTCCCAGTATTATGTAACTTCTTTACCAAAAAATGTGTAAAAAATGTTGCGATACTTGATTTACTTAGTATTTGTTTAGTTGGTTTAATTATAGGGGTTAGTACTATAAATTTGACGTAAATTCTCCAATGATTTAGGAGAAAATGGGTCACGAAGTTTGTCAATTTCGTACAAAGACAGAAAATGCTGGATTTTTATGCATAATGGTAATCATTCTCAGTAGCCAAAGTGTTTTGCTTCGTCAAATATCGATGTCAGCACGACACGTTCGCACGATCGGGCTCTAATCGAAGAGATTTCCGAGGGATGAACACGGAGCCAGAAATTACGAACAGGAATACAGAAAGGGAATAAGTTAGAAAATAAAAGAGAGCTAGTTTCTCCTATCGAGGGGAGAAATTTTTTGGCTCTCTCTCACGGGCCTTCGTTTTCAACGACGAAATAAATCTTCCTGTTGAGAAACGACTGTCAGCTCTTGGTTTTTCTCTGCCTCTCTCTCCCTCTCTCTCTCTCTCTCTCTTTCTCTCTCTCTCCCTCTCGCTCTCTCTCCCTCTGTCCCTCTCACTCTCTCTCTCTCTATGCTAGATCCGCGCCCTGAGAAGACGTTACGCCCTCGATGATCGATCGACGTTTCGATTCTTCGCGAGGAAAGCGGACGATCCGATCCGAGCCGTTCGTTCTTCTTCTCGGTTTCTCGTCTGCTCCTCCTGCTGGTCCGCGTGCTCGTGTCTGCTCGCCTCTGAATCAGCAAATCCTTTGATATCGTTGCGA
>NT_176654.1:640574-657570 GCF_000188095.3 Bombus impatiens
CCTCGCGCATTATTTCGTGCCCGGGGCCTGCGCAACACCGCCGTGAATGCCTCGCTATATACGAGCAGCATGCATGTAGACATCAGATACGCTCGGTATAATATAACTTTTGCCCGCTAAGATATTTGACGCCGCATACCTTCCGCGAGCAACGGATGCCCGGCATACCTCACAACCCGCGAAAACATATCGGTTTCCCTCGAAAATATTATTTCACCGATGAAATCGCGAGTGTTCGATCGTCATGCTGCGAATGGAATTAATCGTCGAGCGATTTTAGTGTCTCTCGCTGAAAATCATCCCAGAGCCTAGACCATGCGACGAGTCCGTCGACGTGTGACCAATCAACCGAAATCTATACGGATCAACGCAACAGCCATCGATCGAAACGAATCGATCTCAGCATTTCTACGATTCGTGGCGATTTGAAAGGTTCGAGCCTGTGGCCTCACCCTGAGGATACGGACGCGTACGATACATCGTCATCGAAAGTATCTTTTGCAGCGCAGCACGAGCGGTGTACGGGTCCGTGAGCAGGCAGCACACTTCTCACGGATCCGAAGTAGTATACGTAGACAGTCGCCCCCGGTACGACCCCGGAACGTACGATTCGTATTGTGCGCGATCGCGGAACGAACGATCGCTACACGATCTCCCGCTGCTAGATCGCCAGATCGCCGATCCGCCGGTACAGCGATCTATTGATCGCGAACAACGCTCGGCACACACGGGGCACCGGCGGCTATCTTACGGCTGCATCGATATGACTACGTTTCCATCGATGCGGAAGTAACAGAGTCGAAAAACGCACATACGATGCACGCGCGTCGTCTTCGGCCTATCGAACACTCTCTCGATGGTCTTTCGAAGCCCGACCCCCGACTTCTTCTTCGTAGGCATAGAAGACCGCCGCGCTTAGAGGCCACACGGCGCACAGAGAGGAAACAAACGTAATTGGCATTCTCTCCTCGGATCACGGAACACTCGATCGGTCGTAACGAGCCGGTGCGATATGCCCGATGGAAATGAAATTTCGCCGATTAAAGGCGGCCGACCTCCAGCCCCGAGAAAAACCCGTAGCGGTACGGCGAACCAAGCTTACGCGAGTCTAATCATCGATTAAATGGATTACGACGGCTCGTGGTGAATACGCTGATCGAACGTGGGATGGGGGGATTTATTAATTGCGGAATTCGATCGTAAAGAGAGAAGTCCCGGTGTCGACGACCCGTTGCATGCTTCCTAGTTGGATCGTAGCATTGTGAGGTTTGGTTCGTGATTATCGAGAGAGCGAAGCGCAACAAGTGGTATGTTGGGTGAATTTGAAGATCGCGAAATTGTAGTCGTGCGTATAGGGAAGTGACGTACTTGGAAATAGTCGAGGGAATCTTAGACGACTAATTTACGTTAAATAACATTCTAAATATTATTGGGAGGACTTTCGCTGGTAACGTTCACTGGTAATTTTTACAAATTATCAAGAACTAATTTGTAAAAAGAATTGGAAAGATGGCTCGATACGTGGAATGTAAAGTCGCACGTAGAAAGGATCGGCAGGGTTAGAAAGGATGTTTACCACGCAACCCAGTCACGTTTCTTCGCGGACGCAACCGGAATTTTTTCCCATTACCCCCAGTGTCTCGATGTACGCGAGATCGATCCTCGTCTCATTATCCTTACGTAAACAAGCATCCTAGCTCGCAGCGTAATTAAAATTGGACATCCTGCGGGGAGTGGCGTGTTACGACACTATTCGATCTCGATCGTTTTTAACCACGAAACGTTCAACCACAGATTTACCAAGCATTATTAGAGTAAACCTGATGAGTTGAATTTCAGGCGTAATTCCCATGAAATAGTCTAGGAATCCAGATAGATAGCAACTGGATTTAAACGCGAATCAAGCAGTTATGTAGACGATCTCGTGAAAATTACTCCTGAGATTCAACTCATCAGCTTTGTCCTAATAACGCTTAGCTCTTGGGTTTCGATTAAACGAGAAACGAGCCGGAGAAACGACGGTTTCGCGCGAGAAGCGATGCTTCGAAGGTGTAGACGGCCAAAAGGAAGAAAAGAGAGGAGAAGAAGGCACGACATCACGGGAGGATCTGTTGACTTAGGCCAACGAATAATACGAGGCGGAGAAAGGTCCTGACACAAAAGGAGAGTGGTGATTCGTGCCAGCCGGGATTCGAAACAGGATCGTCTCCTCTTTCCTTCGTCTTGTTCCACGGCTTCGTTTTCTCAAGTTCCTTTCCTCTACTGGTCTTGTTCGGCCAGCGATGTTTGTCCTGGGTAAACAGAGGGTGAAAGGATCATCGAAGACTCGTGGTCTAATTGCAGAAGATTTTCGACGATCGGTTTGTCGCTGCCAAAAATCTGCTTGGAATTGGTTGACGAAAGTAGGAAAAAATAAAATTCGGGGGATTTTATTTTTCAGGAACGGTGCGTGAATCTTGCGCGCAAGAATTTTCAATGGCAAGTTTCTTTGGTAAAACGTTAGTAAAGGACTAATTCAGAAACGAAGTTTTTGTCGCAGCTGTCGAGCCTGGTACGTTTTCGATCGAGAGAATTTTATTTCTCAGAAAACGATACTTAGGAATTTCCAATAGAAAGTTTCTTTGACGGTACGTTGTTACATAATTAAATTTCGAAATTGAATTTCTATTATACACGAGCGTACAATAAAAATGGCTCTGCTTCGGTCAGATTTGGATTCCTGCGTACTGCACAACGTGCGACAATTAAGATTCGTGTTACTTCATTCAAGATCATGGTCATCGTGAGATCATCGTGCAACAACAAGAGTTATAATTTATAAGTTATTCAAAGCTCATGGTAAAGAACCATGACGCAACCGCGGTTTTCCTACTTTGTTATATCTTTACCCGATGAAATCATCATCCGTGTAAAACTAAAACAATATTTCTTACGCAAAGAGTATCGTGCTTCTAAACAATTTAAGGATCGCGGCAAAAGTATGAGCACAATTTTGTTGATTTTCAATTGTTTAAATTGTTTAAATTGTTGAATATCTTTTGAAGCGAGCACCATAACCAAATTTGACAAAGAAACAATTACGGTTAGTTGGCTAATTAGTTAAAATTGCTCTCACATGAAAAACAAAAAGTGTGACGTATCAGTCTTTCCCCTGTGATATTCGTTTGTGCGATAACGAATGAAACAACGAAGTAATATTCGACTTCGGAATGCTATTAGTCTAGCAGTAGCTCGCTCTATCGAAATAGCATAGAAAAATGACAACAAAAAGGAAGAGGGTGAGCCTAAGGTTAATGAGTTTGCTGCTACCTGTCACGAATAAAGGTACACCGGTTGGGGTTCGGTGTTTCACCCGATGAAATAGCTACGTATAGCTCGTGGGTTATAGCAACCGACACATAGCTGGTTTCCGGAATGCATCCCCATTGGTCGCGCACGAATTACCCGCTGGAAGGGGGCAAAGAGCAAACCACTCGCCGGCAAGATGGCGCCTGTTCTAAATTCAAAACAAGACGCTGCTTAGCATATACATATCCCGGGCTCAGTCGCAGCCTGCACGCTATGACATTCGCAATTCAAATCCGTACATTTCTATTACCATTTTAATTCAAGGGCACTTGGCCGCGACGCGCGCATCAGCCCCATCAGGGTTTTCCTATTGGACGATCGGTGTTCGCGGACTATCGATAGATCTCGTATAATTTCCGGTTAAAAATTGTTGTCTAAAAATTCCACAGATTCGTCAGAAATTTTGGAGAACTTACGATAAATTTGAGGAGCCGATTTTTCAAATGGTCTTTTTCCAGGGGTTTTCAGTTCCTTTATCCAAGGAAGGAAAAAATACGATTCCATCAATTTTTATTTAATAGAATCTATTTCATTTTTAACGAAATATTTATCATATCGCGTATTTAGTTGTACGATAGCAGAGGTCTTATAATGAAAATCTTTATACGACTTCTTGGTGCGTGACACGTGTTATTATTCGATTGTGCCTCGAGAATAGCTTCGAAACGATCCAGTGGTTTTATTGGAAATATAAAACATTGTGCCAGGTTATAATCAACTTGGAGTAGTCTCGGTTAATGGTTTAACTTCGAAAGGGCGGTGCCGAGATTTTAATTCGAGAAACGTATTTAATTGGACGAATGTATACGATTTCGGAATGTCTGATAGATATCCAGCATCGAATCCGCGATCGCAGAACAAATCGACGAGAAATTCGCTTCACTTCGAGCAAATGAATAATGGAAGAGATCACGGTTGATCGACGCTAAACAGAAAGCCATAAAATCGCGACTTATATGGACGATGAGTGTACAAAGCTCGATACCGAACCTCGACAATTTCCGTTATACTTTTTCCACCTATTCGATCAAACCTTTCGGCAGTACAATAATAAGTTTAAAGATGTAGAACCGACAAAATGACCCCTTTGCTCTGTAACATCGAGTCGCACTTGCTACACGGATTCAACAAGGATACTTTGTATTTGCGAGAAAATTTAGTTTCAACTTCTTTAGTAAAAACGAATAAACGCGAATTACATAAAACGCCTGGACTTTTTTATATTCGATATAATATCATAGCAACGAATCAGTAAGATCGTAGCTAATAAAACGA
The DNA here is from genome assembly GCF_000188095.3 of Bombus impatiens. NCBI lineage: Eukaryota > Metazoa > Arthropoda > Insecta > Hymenoptera > Apidae > Bombus > Bombus impatiens. The sequence goes on from NT_176654.1 coordinate 645,198, forward strand.
TTTTAAAGAGAAGCATTTGTTGGCATAAAATTTTCTTTGAAATTCCTGGTAAAGGTCATTAAATGGAATTTTCCATTTGTTTTACGAGGCGATTAAATTTAACCGAGCAAATTGCAGCGTAATTCAGCGAGTGGAACGATGCGCTCGTCGATAATCGCCTCGTTAGATCGGCCCTGAGAATCGGAGACAGCGCGATCGAACATCTGGCGAAACCCCTTTGGACGCGGTCCCGGATTTGTATCGTCGAAAACTGACTCGTTGCCGCGAATTTATGTGCGCCGTCAGATTAAGGGACGTCCCGTCCCTTTTCTTGTTCGGGGGCGCCCAGCATTGTGCCACTTCCGTGTACTCGGTTACGCATAACGAGATCCTCAGGATTTCACGGAGCCTCGACAACGACGTGTCGCTATTTCGTATTAATGACCCATCCTGGCTGCCGAAAGACTTTACGAACATCTGTTCAGAAGCCACTTCTTTCAACGTTAAAAACGACCGTCTGCTTTCCTCGATCTTGATAATCTCTTTCCTATTGATCACCTGTCGCGTGATCCTCGCCTTTGATTCGTCTAGGTGCGAAATAACGTGTAAAAGTTGCGCAGACGTATCGTTATTTGAGAAAATAAGTCACTGTATTGCCACAAAAGGATCGTCATAGTGCTATCGATCCGTACATGTATATACGAACTGCGAGACGTTTAGGAACATATTAGTATACGGCATGAATAACTATCTTAAACGCGTAAGATGCAACGCGGATGGTCGCATTATAATTATCGCGTAAATATTGAAACTTATTAATAGGTGTAATGGATAGTGAATGGATAATCGACCGTTTAGATGCTTTTATAATCTGTGTGAAATACATACTTGCATCAAATACCTCATAGCTTCTCTATATACCTTTTACAACCTCATAATGTATTCGTAAAAAGTGTCTATAAGTACTCGAATACTTTTATGAGTCACTGTAGACAGTTGGCAATTTCTTTTATCGCGATCATTAATTTGCGCGAGTATACCTACAAATCACTCTAAAATATCGCGGTATCATGCATCAACATTCTACTTTTGTTTTTCTCGTGATGTATAGCGCGGTGACTGGCGAACCTTATTCGACGCGTTTACTATCGTTTAAAGGCGTCATGGCGAGCACTTAATGGAGGATAATTACCCTCTGTTCCGCCATGAGAATGTACTGACGTAACCAGAGCGTGATTGACGCGGCCTCAAACGCCTGTTTTTCCGTAGTCACGACGTTTCTACGATACTGGAATCGTATTTTAATACGAGAATTGCTCGTTAATCGAGAACGATCTTTCGAATTTCGAATTTCTATGGGGTGTGGTCGAAAGAGAGGAGCGGCAGAGGATCGTTCGGTTAATTGCGTGCATTGAGGGAGCTCGAAGGGCACACGTTACTCGCACGAGGGCTGATCGTCGCGATTAATCATGGCTGCCGGTCACAATCGACCGCAATCTGTATCTCACATACACGCAGCCTGGCCTACGGTCGAGCAGCAACCGTTTGGCTTTTTCGCTTATTAAAGACATTCAGATCGTTGCCAGTAGTCGACCTGGCATCGATTCATAACAAGAAATTAACAAGCTCGTGATGAATGGCTGGGGCGATGTACCTGGTCGGATATCTCCGAACTCGATTCCTCCGTGTAGTCATAGGATCAATGAGATTGAATTTTTAATAGAAATTTCAATTCACCAATATTCCTGATCAAATAGTACATATTTTGAAGAATAGTTTGCAGCTATCGTAAGCTGCGGACACAGCATCTTGTTTATTGTTTACATTTGTATCATATCGTTTTACTAAGACACGAAAATCAAATAGAATCTATCGGAATCAGAAACGCGCGGAAATACGAATAATTTTTAAAGGAATGCAGCAAATGCCTCGACATTTCGCGTAAATATTGCAAATTTTTCAAACTTTACAAAGTCGCAAAACGAAGAAAATATTAATCGAATTTTTGGAATTTCGTTTCTTAAACAGAATAACAAAAAATGTAAATGAAACGTCGTGTTAATAGAATATCTCTTAATGGATTAATAACATTTCCATGGATGAGTAATAGAGGCAAAAGCAGTCTCGATAAATCAACATTGTCGTCCAACACCTTACGGTTCAAAAAGTAGCTCACACTTCTTACAATACCGATAATCTCACAAAAGGCTTCCACCCACGCGAAGCCAAACTTACAGTCCACCAACAGGTTTCTTGAGAATCGTTTCAAAGAGCCAGATAAATCGATCCGTTAGGTGTCACGAGCGATCGAAACGGTCGTGCAAAGTGATAATTCATCGACACGGTCGACGTTCTCGATTCGTCTTCGAGCGGTTTCTTTTCTTTCGGCCGCGATCCAAGGAAGAACACAAGAGCGATAGTAGACAATGGCGAGGCGAAAGGAGGAGGAGACCGTGTGGTCAAGACGAAAATCTCGAGTGGAGAAGAAAAACGATCGACAGCTCGAGGAGCGCTCGAAAATGGCACTCGATGCATTCACGGAAACCAAAACATCCATTCTTGGTGTGAACCTGGACAATGGCGACCCCGTTGAATCGAGGCCGACAATAGCGCCACTGAAAGAGAGATCTGTCCATCGGTTCGAGGACGGCCCACGGTCCAGATCGGAGATAAATTTCGCATTTGTAAAAGATCGCGTGCAACGCGTTGCCGCAGAAGCGAGAGCAGCATTCTCCAAGTGGTACCCGTAGTTGATTTTTCTAAGAGAGCACAATGAGGGCACAAAGATCCTTTTCGCGCGGATAATTGTCGCGTTCGCCGGACAATGATTCTAGGCAGCTCAGTTCGGCGACGGATCTCATTCGCTTCGCTGGACAAACGATCAACGAATAGAGACTCAGAGATAGACGAGGAACGTATAAAGTAGACGCAAGATGTACAACAGCCGCGTTGTTTAGTATTTAGCTTGATACAAAAATAACGTACGCGAAGAATCATACATGAAATCGGGGCTGCAATTTATATACTCTTTCCTTCCCTTTCTTCGATTATTTCAAATTTCTCGCTTACATTAGTTAGATTATTTAGTAAATCCGATTTGAGTTAATATAATGTACAAGGAAGCAGGATTTGCATAAAGGCAAAGAAACAGCGCAAATTTGTCCGCAAATATCCAGTATCTAAAGATCAATTTTTGAAGAAAAAGGCCGGGTTTGTGCATCGGAATCTTGCGGGACTAGCCAGTGCAGAAGCGTGTATCACTGGCGAGCGAGGCCTGAAGTTGCGATAATATTTTCTCTGGAAATAAAGGCCACTTACGATGCACTTGCACTGCGTCGTGTGTGGTCCACGCATATTATAGATCCAACGGTGAGAAGCGAAGTCGCGTAGACGTGGTATTCTTAATAATTATTTGTCTTTCTAGTTTCTCTGATATTTGCAAAGATTTCGACCGCACAATTCCTGGATGATTCGATATCCTAGTACAACGATGACGCGTTATGACTACACGCAATCACATTACACACTTTGCATATATAAAACAATAATTTCGATCTAATCTCGGTCGTCCGATATCTACATCCCGATCTAACCGGTTTTCGACGATACTCGCTACTACGATTAATCGTCTAATTGGAATTTACGATGTTGGATACATTTAAGATTACGAGTAATAATACCTTGTAATGCAGGAAGTAGAAGAGAATCGATTGCTTGCAGGAAATTCGACGTTTCCAATGACCCAAGCGATTACGTAACATAGAGATAATACAGCGTGTCATAATGAAAGCATCGCCTTTTCGTTTTATTCTAATTTATTTCTGTTAGCGTTACGATCACTTAACGGTAAACTCGATTAGTGCGGACCGTTCAATTTTATCGTAATAAAAATTTGTTACCAAAATTCTGTCAAGGAAACTCGTTTCATTTCTTGAGTAATTAGAAATTTAGAAAATTTCTTTATTGCGACTGATAGACCAAGACTGAACGAAGAAATTGAACAAATAACACAGAATAATATATTTAAAGCATGTACTTGTAAAGCAACCAGAGGTATTTCTATCGCCGGTATCATATTTCATACATAATTGGAATAATCCAATAAATCATTGGTAAAAAAATTCACGTATCTATCTCCTTCCGTTCAAAGAAATATTATTTAATAACGACTTGCATTACGACAGCCTGTAGATATAAGATTAATGGGAACAATTTCAGCGAGGCGTGAAAAACCAAACGACTAAGAAAAGTCGGAAAGATTCCGTGGTAACAGGGAATTCCCCGTGGCTCATCGCTACGATCCTATCTCGCGTCCAACGATCCAATTACCGCGATGCTCGTTACGGTTTTCACAGCGGCTGGCTATTAGCCAGGCAGATCGACCGGATGAACCTTATTTTTTCGCGAAATCGTAGCAAATTCCAGGCGCGAGTGTCGACACCGTATGAAACGCGGCAGGTTGATTGGCGCTCGGCCAAAGAATCGAGAGAGCGAAAGAGAACAGGGCGAAAAGGCGGCAAGGAGAGCGAAGAAGAGACGGCAGAGAAGTCAATCAGTCAGTCAATCAGTCCGTTCGGTGTGCACGCGTGAAACTTGGCGCGAAATAACCTGCGTGCCAGCTCTCGCGAACGTAAGCGTAGTTCGCGAGCGCGATGTTAATTGGAATTACACATGTGTGGTCACACGCGAATGCCTGATCTTGAGAGGCGTCCTGACCGGACTGAGCATGATATACACGCTTCATACCGCGCTATCCACATGAACAGACAAGGACGAGTCGTCCTCTCACTTGAAAGATCATCCTCCGCCAGGATACACAGCTGCCCGATGGTTCCTCCTACGGTTCACACGCATACGTACTAGTCTTTCTGACTTTAACCGTGACACGACGGATTCTAATGGATCGGCAAGTTTCGATTTATGGCACGATCATATTCTTCGTACTCTTCGATATTTGCCGCTTCGAGAAAATCTGATCTATAAGCGTTTAGAAAAAATTCTACCAACGACTTCTTCGATTTTATAAATTTTGCATTTTTGGAAAAATTCTAGAACAGTAGGGAAAATATTGGCTCGTAACGGACCGAGAGAAACTCGAATGATTTCTTTAACCTTTGAACAGACACATTGCCGGTCTGATCGTTGCAACGTTAAAGGCTTGCGTAAGCTAATTTTCGACGTTTAAATACATCACGTTCTTTAGAAAAATCTAGAGCGCCGAAGATGCGCAATGTCGATTCGCAATAATTTGGTGAAACTGCAAATGACTTGTTCAACCACTGTAACAGGTATATCACCCGGATTAAATCTCTGCAACGTTAGACGCTGATCTAAATCGAATGGAATGTAGAGAAAAAGTGACGCTGAAAAACCTGATCTAAATTATACAACTTGGCGATTAATACGCTCGTCGAACAAAATTGGTATTCAAGATTTCAAAGAAGAAGAAACACCAAGAAACACCAGGAAGGATTCGAAGTAATCGCTAAACGATTCGTGTATCGGAATGACGACATCGAAATATCTCGAGATTCAGCGAGAGGCGCTCCTAGATCCTTAAAAACTCGGTTAGGAGAGACACGGAGAGGCTAACGAGCGGTGAGTCAGAGGCCATCGCAGCGGGAGAAAAGGTCTCGCGAGCGGCGAACGCATTAATCGTCGTCCTTAATTGGGCCACGTCGTTAGGAAAGGAGCGCGACGAAACTGGATATCGCGTAATTGATCGCGGAGCGCACGATTGCACCGTACAGGGAAGACGAGCGCAAGGTCGACTCGGACGCGTTTGTATGTACGCGAGCGCTTGTACCTCCGTGTGTCGCAATTACTCCCACGTCACACGGCGCATTGAAATCTCCGCGCGAGGATCAACACCGAGGACGTGGCGGGAGAGCAAACGCTACTGTTTCCCAATTTTTCGCAATTTTTCAACAGTTACTTTCGAGCGGGCCGTTATTTGGTGCGATTAAGATTAAGATCGTCCCTGAACGAAGAACGAAAAATTGATCGTCGTTGGTTCTTAATTTTACTATTTACGGATGTTTTTAATTGAGAAACGGCCTGTTAACAAAATAGAAATCACGTTTATCGAGCAAGTCCAAATATTTCGTACCGGTGTGGTAGGGATCGATGCAAAAAATGAATGCAAAATTACAAAAGAGACGACTCGAGGTTACAGAGCGCGCGGTATGTCGCAAAGCGCGCGATCTGCTTCGAGATGGCGATCTACCTTCTCGGCGACCTTTCCCGCTGTGTGAAGGCGCGTTGCCTCCAACAAGCGTGCGTAAGAACGGCTGCACCGTCTAGAAAATAATTATGAAAACGCGGCGGAACGAAGGAGAATAGGGTAGGCGAGACTTTCCACGATCGAGGGTAACCTTAATGTCCCGACCGGTTACATAAACCAGCGCCTATAGGTAGCCGTGCGCGGATGAGCACGTTGGTGATGAAATCCTGTGACAGGCAGCCGCGATACCGTCCAAGTGGTCTTGTATCACCGGATGATCTTGAACTAACACCTTTCAGGGCATATTCCGCCATTTATTACGGACATGAGGTGTTCCAATAATTGCGCAAACGCCACGAGATTGCCTGCATACGTAAGTCACCGGTAATCGTTCGCGAGGAGCCTTCCTCTCCTCATCTTCTACTTATTCCCTCTCTCTGTTCCATCTCGTCCTTACGTCCTTTTCTTTCTCTCTTTCTCTGCTTGCGTTCTTTCTTTTCTTTTTTTTTTTTTCTTGCGCTCAGGAACGCGTCTCTACCCGACATGTACGCGCTTCTATTTGCTCTCGTGTCCGTGGTGGTAGCCACGTAGTAGGAGGAGATGAAAAAGGACGAGTTCGAAGACGAACGAAGAGACGAGGAGAGAAAAAAGCGCGGCTACAGTCGATACTCTTGCTGGTACTTGTCATTTCCAGTCGACGAATAGCACGGTCGAGTCTATTATAGTTAACGCGACTATAAATTATTCGAATAGGTCTATCACGCGGTATACATCGCCGCGACGGTGACCTCCTCCGTGTACTCGATGGACATACTCGCACACTTCTATGCGATTCCATGGGAATCGACGGAGAGGGAGAAGTCAGTCGTATACGTATTACAGGATGAAATCGACGCGGATCGACAACGATCGAGCTCCGTCGAGAGTCCACCGTGGATCGACTTTCCAGGATTCTAGATTTCCACGGTGATACTCTGATACTCCTCCGACGCGATTCCTGATGACCATTAAACGACGCCGCCAATCGCGACGCATGGAGCAGGCGTATCGTTGCCAACGACGTTAATGGACTTCTAAGAAGTTGGTCTTCTATTCTGGGTTCCTGCGCTACGGCGTTTTATCCTCGTAATTACTATTATTAATAACGATCGACGGTATCGATATTATTGCGAACAGCCGAGATGCTCGATTCGCCGCTCGATAAGGTCACGCGCTTACGTTTACGTAACCGAGTGTCCGCGTCGAGTTGCATTATTGTTCGTTCGATAGTTGGACCGTTCTAGTCGAGACTCTGAGAGCGCGCTACTCTTCTTCCACGGGGAATTCTTGGCCTCGCGAGGTCAGGAACGGTCCGCCAGGGGAATCCGGTTGCGAATTCGCGCGCCAGCCGATCCGTGCGAATCCGTAGCGAGGTATAATTCAGTGAGGTTGACTCTTGAATGGACCGGGCTTCTTGTAAAAGGGCTCACGACCACGACGAGAACGCACTCGCGTCTACCGACCGACACGACCCGCGCGAGAGCCCGACTCAATGGCCGGCACTATATTCGTACGCGTGTAAAAAATCGAATTTATCGAGCTGGAATGCAGCCAGATATAAACAATCGAAGCGAACTGCGGCTTACGGCGCCTGCGTTTTGCTTCGTTCTCAGCGACAATGCCAGATACGCGGTCTTTCGAGGGTGAAACAATTGACCCGTTGATTACGGAAACTGTTTCGGATGGCGATGCTCGATCCCAGGACTATAATTGCCCGATCACGCAACGTTCCGGCCGGTTTGTTGCGGGAAATTGTTACAACGGTGGCTCGATTCGTTTAAACGGACATTAACAGAAACGGTACCTCGGAAACGGCCTTTTAATCATCTCATTGTGAATAACGGATCGATTTATAACGCGTGGATGCTTTTTCAATTAAATATCGCCTCGAAGACTTCGTTTTGTTCCATGGTAACGGTGTCAGTTGTCGGACCGACTGCGTGTACGCGTTGTAGTTTGCGTATCTATGCGACTTCGATACCTTATCGATCGCTTGAGTTTTGTTAATCAGTCAGGGATTATCGATACTTGTTGCTGTATAAGGAATGAACGTTTTATCGGAGTCACCTTGTTCATCGAATAGTTCTGCGTGGTTTAATAAATTGGAATAGGATCATAGAACCAAGTTGTAAATCTAATAGCAGGTATCTACGAAGAAGTAACGATATTTTCTATGTTTCTTCGTACTAGACTACTTTATTACGAGAATTAGATTGGTTTTGTTACGAAGAACTTTCGTAAAACTGTTGATTTTTTCGCAGATCTTGTCGTTCTAAACTTCGATTTCAATTATCGGATACAATCAGTGGATACAGATAATATTTGTAATTATTATAACTTTATGCTTTTATTCCTGTAAATATATATATAAAAAAAACCTGAAGCCATAATTAAAGGTAATCGGTATATTCGATTCTTTTTCAACAAAATATTCATCAAATTACACGGTAGCTGTAAGTGTATCTGTAAATACATCGTCATACAATAAAAGTACGATGATGTAAATTATAAAATAAAATAAATAAATCATGAAGATATGGAACATTGGTAATTGTAGGCTTCGAATATCAAACAAATTTCAAAGAACAATTCGATAAAAGAGGACGATCCGTGATACTGGAACACGTTAAACGCTAAAAGATCAGGTCAAAAGGCGAGCGTGAAGTCGTGGTTTTTCACGGACAAGCACGATCGAGGACACGTGGAGAGAGGGAGCGGAACGTAATATTCACGAGCGTAACTTTTATCGTCTCGTGGACATTCTCACGTTGTTGCTGGCGGCACGGGGCTTATGCGAGAGGAGCATCGGCGCGTGTGGGCGCTACTTTACGACGGAAAGCCGAGCAACGCCGATCGTTTTACGCGAAAACGACTTTTTGCCTTGTCCGACCGTGCGTGCGGTCGTCTCATTCGCCTCCGTAATAACGAGCCACGATGCCTGAACGTGATCCGCCCCGAGGATCGAGCGTACAGAAGCTGCCCCGAGGATTATTGCCGCGCGAGTCTATTGTGTCGCCGGAGAATACCGCTCGCGAGCCGATCGTCTCGGTCTCAACCTCGAATCGACTCTCGACGGCACTGTTAATTTTCAATTAACATTCCGCCACACATTTTTTCCACGTGCAACTTAATGTATTACCGATTGGCTAATAACACGTTGCGAGAGTTAATTAAGCGTGATCGACGAGCGAATCCTCCTTCGGAGAATTTATCAAATTGTACGCGGTGAAATGTCGTTGGTGAACGATATGAGATGGGTGTGTACTTTCCGATCGAAAGAAAGCCAGGTAAGAGTAAGAGTAAGAGTAAGAGTTACAAAGTAATTAGTTTGAAACGCGTATGACTTTGAAAGAAATAACCATTCGCTCGAGTAAATAAGTACATTATTCGTAGCGTGGAAACTTTCGATATCATCTCGAAGGAAGAGGTTTAGTTTATACGTACCATTTTCCTATTTATCACGAACAGTATATATTATACTTTGATCAGCTTAGAATTAAACGGTCTGTTGTGATTAGAGAGTTGCATTCGTTACACAACGTGGCTGGTTCCTTTGTCAGCGGATAAAAGTGTGTAATTTTCGAATAATCAATTCTTACGCGTGAAATAGCTACTTAATCCCGTCCTGTGTAACGTAGTGATCAATTTTCTATTTCATCATCAATATTCCCCTAACGCTATTCGCAAGCAAGATCTTCCACGCGAATGCATGTGTACATAGCCACACTTGTTAACTCGAATACCGAGAATATCAGAAAGAAATTGAAGAGCATTTTCAATATTTTGAAATAAAAACTTTCTCCGATCTCCTCTTGGAATTTAAACGAACACGTCTAAAATATCCGCGCGGCTCTATTGAAAAAGAGAAACATCATCGTAGATGTCGAAGATCGTAAGATATCGAAACGAGAAATTATTCACGGTTTATCAATGCCGAGAGACGTCCCTGAAGTCGTTGCCGTGCACGATTACAAACGTCGATTAATCGAATCGTTCGAACGTTCCACGCGTTTCCGTGTCTGACAGCACAGAAATATTTAGATTGATACTAGCCGATGGCGGCTTTGGTTAATTTAAACGAATGCCTCAGATTAAATAACAATACCGATCTGTACGTGACTTCGATACAGTCCCGTGTAACGAAGGGGTGCACGAACGACCATTATTATTCCCGGTGAGCAGCTGCAGTCGTGCTCGCAATAATAACAATGTTGGACAAGTATATAATACAGAAAGAGAGTGGCAGCAAACGTTGGTCTGCGCGACGACGAGATCCTTGAGCCGCGAATAAGGATTTATCAGGTACGTAGCAGATCCACAAATAAATCGTCGATCGACGAGGAAATCGTTCCTACCAGCGGAACGGTCTGTGTCGTACATGGCAGATACCTCTTCGATAATCGAGCAAATATCGAGCGCGAGTTTACACGATAGACAACCTCGTTAGCAGTCTTCAATCTCTTTTAGATCACTTTCAAGGGATTCTCAACCGCTTACTATTCGTTCCTACCGCTTAAAACGTTAAAATATTATGTCGCACCGTAAACAATTTCCTATCTTTCTACGCAATTTCGGAACGTACAAATTTTATACGAACGAATAACGCGTTTCAACGCGATTTCGATGGAATGATTTAAGAAGAATTACGAGACCTCGCAAGCGTTTCCAACAGAATTTTATCAAACATCGACGAATATCCACAAGGATAGTCGCGTCTATACAAGATCGTCGACGAACGATAAATGGCACCTCCACGATATATCGTTCCTTATTTAGAAAACACTCAACCGTGGGATGAAAATAGCAACAGATGTCGCGTAACACCTTTCGCATCCGGTTGTATTCTTCGACGCGCGGAATATAATTTTATCTGGTGGAAATCGAGACTCGGGCAAACAGTTCGCGCGCCCCGTGAAGTTGAGAACGTATACGGCCCCGCGGTCGGATACGTGTAGAAGCGCATCCAGTTGCGGTTTGCACAATACCATGCCCGTATCCCATAGAAAATCAACGGTTCGATTCTGTCGTACAAAGACCCGCCATTTGTGTCCCGTTAAAACTACGATTTTATCTGATTCGGGGGATGTCCAAGACCACTCCGGAAGCTCGTTCAAGAGGAAACGAAGACGTCGAGTGCCGTGGCGAAGGTCGTCGCGAAATTCCAACGGTGTTAAGGTCGATCGTCGCAATCGTTCGTAAAGAGAGCGCAACGTCGATAAATCCGGTGTCGATCAAGCTATCGTTGAGCAATTCCCTCGGCGAATCGTTTCATTCAACTGAAAATACGTTTGTGTTGAATTCGTGTGAGCAGCGATGGCATTCTAAAGGTTGAACAGACGTATCCTCTTGGACATCGCGGCCGCGCTGCCTAACGATCGTTTTAACACTTGCGATAATTACAGGGGAAACATGGAGTAACATTTCACAGAACAGCGCAGTATTTCATCGTGAACGTTGGGAATAGATGTCTCGTCTCTTCGTAGAATTCCTCTGTCGAGTTTACTCTAAACGAATATCTATTTAACGACATTAGAAAAATTGTATCCTGCGTGTCGAGCATGTTTCAACACTTGAGGCAAATTGAAATCGCTTACGATATACGTATACGTTTTGTTATAAACATTTGTTACAAACATCCGATAGATTTCATAAATAAATTGATTAAAACAAAAGAAAGAAAAAAAAGGAAAAAGGAGACTAGACCCTGTTCGTTTAACCTATCAGTCAGGTATTTTGTAAGATCTCTATTGGATAATCATATAATTTACGTAGAAAACGCGTTGATTCTCTTAATATTAATTTCGAGAAACTGACAAAAAGTGGATTTGCGATCGGCTTGGTTTCTAAGAGGCTCGTATTACGATTCTTTGTATTAAACTGGTAAAATTCAAATCCACGAGATACGCACTAAACCGACTAATAAAATGATCCAGATACTAGTCTTAAAATTACTGTACGCACGACCATCGTGTTCCATCATACTGAAGCATAATTTACGTTTCCATCACGAAGCAAGAGTACATTCGTTGATCGAGCGATGGCGTGGATCCTGCAGCTTTTCTCAAGCAGCGTCGTTCCTTTCTACTTCGAGTCTGTGCCCTCACCAGGACGGCCCGTTAATTTGTAGGGCCG
>NT_176654.1:657961-664442 GCF_000188095.3 Bombus impatiens
CGGGGGACGAGTATCTCCACCGAGAGCTGGAGACGCCCGATAGACGCGCAAGAACCTGGCCACCGTCTACCGGATAAGTTATTAGCGGCGCCCGGGAAAGAAACCACGCGAATATCAATGCTCCCCCGAACTTACCCCGTTCCGCGATGTATTTATTACCGGCGACCGACTTTTTCCGTTCTCTACGCGCGCCAGAAGATCACGACCGAGTTATTGCCTCTGTGTGTCGCGTCCTTTACGTTGGATGGAGTCCCCTTTGCTGTACCAGGTTCTTTCAACGAGTCAGTCTCGTCGGGATGAACAGTGGGCCGGCTCGTGCTCACACGGACGCATCGAATATGGGCTACGACGTCTCAGAGAACGCGTCGTTTTGCGCCTGTTGTTAAATATTGTATGAGTCGCGGGACTTCTTGCTCACTGTTAGAAGATCGCTGATTGGAATTTTGGACGAGTTGCTAGGTCGCGCAGCGGGAAAGTGAATTAACGTTGATTTTGTTGTTCCGACGAGACACCGGTGTTCGGTTATAGCTTGCCAATTAAAAAGAACCAGATGAAATCTATTTTAATACAGACGGCAGTGTCTTCTGGACAATTAATCACGCTGATGCGAGAAGAATTCGTATTTCGACGAGCTGTTATATTTAGCCTTAGCTCATTAAGACCTAATCTATGCTAGACAGTTGGTATTAAGAGGAACCTGCCAAGCGAATCTGCGCAATCCCAGAGTTCGTGAAATACCGGTCCCCGAACAAACATAAATCATAACTGGCTCGAAGAAACCACGACACCAAGGTATACGGTGACCAGCCGTTGTCCGAACGGACGTTTCAGGAGAACCGTCGATCTAGCAGGAACGTGGAACGTTGACCTCGGCCCGTGAATCGAACGGCGTTCCCGGGGACTCGTAACAGAATCGCCACTGACCTCAGGCAGGTACGAGGTGTTAGACAAACAGCTGGCCCGAGCGCGCACAAAGACGCGTTTTATACGCTCTCGGGGCCTCGCCGGTATTACATACAGCTCTCACAGGGCCTTACCAACACGTACGTGGATCGAGAAGGACGAACCATGCGCGAAAGAGAGGAGAACGAACCAACGGGGTGGACAGAGGGGGGCATCGTCATGGACGAGAGAAGAGACGACGAGATGGGTATGTAGGAACGTCGAGTACGAGTCACGGAGCTTCTCTTCTCTCGCCTCGCACAAGTTGCCAGCTTCTCCTCTTTCTCTATCGCGTACCACCTTGCGCCGCATTCCAGCACGGTAAATCGCTCGATGTAGCGGCCACGTGTCCCACGATCGAAAATTGACCGCGATTCCCTGCCTTAATCCGAGGAGATTGAAAATAGTTTCCGAATTCGGGAGGAAACGGACCCTGTTTTCTGTGTTTGGTAACAGCCTGTCGGAAATTGAGGAGAATTTGGGCGAAGATTGGACGGCGTGGAAACACCTGATACTGTTACGAGAACACGATGACAGGGACATTCTTTTCGGGGATTAGTGACGTTTGATGATATTTTTGGTATCATGTACGATAGATGTAGGTTAAGTGGTTCTTTGAGATTCTTTTTATTATTTCTAGGATACGGGGGAACGGACACAGCTCTGTTCATAAGCGTTACGACTCTTACGGCAAATTAGATAAATCCGAAGAATCGTAGCAAACTTGTTAAAAATCATTGAAATTACTAGCTTAGTAGAATTGGATTTACGTTATTCTCGCGTGATCTTCGTCCTATTGAAACAGTACAGGTTGTGTGTACGAAAGAAGAATTGCCGTTCAGCGTTCCAGTTTCCTTCCCTAAAGCATCGAAGCTTTTCCTCCCCATAAATTATCCAAATTGGAAACAAACGATTCGGAACAACTCTCAGATTTCCAAGCTCGCCACGAACGCTACCCTTTTGCCGGGCTCGACTGGTATCAATTAAAATACAATAGTGAAGAGAGTGAATATATAATGAAGTGGACGTTACGCCGGACCACGTACTAACGTTGTACAAATGGTCGGTCAGAAAACAAGGAGAGAGGGCAGGCTACGACGGACTGCAGGTTCCCATGACTCGCCCACGCCGTGTGGAAGGTGCTCGGCGATGTCGTCGTCGCTCGTCGTCGGGGGCATAAAAGTGTCCGGAGACCGAGACCCGAAGATCTCAAGTGCCGGACCACCTTGCACGCCGCGTGGGCGATGGGCTCGCGAGTAGTTAGCTTGCGCGAGTTGCCCTTTCCTCGAGTTAAGAGGCACCCAGTTATCGAAGGACAATCAAAACTAGAGCAAGTAAACTGGAGTCCTTACGACTTTAATCTTCGAAATTTTTAAAGTTTATATTTCCCAACCGTATGATCTACGATACATTTTCACTTTTAAGATTACATTTGGATATTTTATCTGTGCATGTAGAATCGTCTGATTGACACGTGTACTTACGCATGAGCTCATCGTCGTAAAAGCTATATATAACCGTGCTATAAAAAAGAAAAATTGTTGTAGGAAAAATGTAAAGAAGCGAGACTACCTTGGAGAAACTTCTTTTTATCACTACGCGGACTATAAAAATCATATAAATAACTCTCAGTAATTTTTGCTCTTTTTGCTGAGAATTCTGACTCTACAAATTTTGATATCTTTAAAATTCGGAAAAGTTTTTCTCGAAGGAAACCGTTGTTAAAGATATTACCCTAACTAGATCGATAATCGATATCACCTCATCGCACTTAGGCTGATAAAATTGGACAGAATCAGGCGTGTGTGTTACAGTTCACGATTTTATCTCTCCATCTTCCACCCACGTGTCCTTGCTTCTAAAAGCACGATACGGATAGTACTCGGCGTAACATAAATTGTGCTGGACGATGGAATTTCATTAATTCCACGCGAGCAATACGCGCGTCGTGTCCGGAGCCGACGATGATCGTGCGAACACAATGTCACGACGGAATCCATTCTGTTATCAAGGTGTAATCCTAAACATACGCGTGCGACTGGTCGCGGTATTAATGAACAGCGACGCGAGGCGAACATTAATCTTACGAGCTAGGGATTCGTAATATTACTTCGGCTTCCCACCATCCAGGCGATATCTAAAAGCGAGAATCCTACAGTTCGTTGCGGCCAGATAAACGAGTGATTAGTGTTCGTTCTGGTGAGTTTGCGTTTTCTGGAACATCACGTTCCTGTGGACGTCGAAAATGTTATCCACCGCTCGAGGATCCCTGACAATTAAACACCCGTTGCCCCTTTGAGAAAGATCTGACGCGTTACATCGTTGGCATTAAGCGAAATTTCCATCTTTCTTGAAAACTAACCATTCTCCCCTGAAAAATGGCTCTTTAGCAATAAATCGATGTGGCAATTTGTAGGCATTTCTCCGCTCGAACGGGAGTTATCTTGGCAAAAATAGTCGCGTGAATGGGTATTGTCAAGTTGAGTGAAAGGTACGTCTGTGGCGACTACACGTGGTAAATTGATAATTTTGTATACTCGCTGCGAGTTACTGGTAAATCTAATGTCTACAAAAATGCTAGATTACCTTAAACAATTTGCGATAAAAGTTCATGGGAACCTAAATGGAGTGTAACCGTCTGTAGGATTAAGCCTCTATATAATACGTGAAATTCAACCTTAAATTTTGCACGTAGTAATCAAACTGGTATATTACGAGTCACTGTTACGATTGGCTTCGTTCCACCATTTCAGATTGGTTTCAAATTTTATCGACAGCGGTGTTTCAAAATGATTTGTATAACGCGCACAACGTATGTGTACGTAAAAGTAAAAGTCTTCTATAGCAAGTGTCCAAATACAATCGTGTGCCATTGCGTAGGTATACGTTCTTGTTTTCAAAGAAAAAGTATCAAAGATGGAAATGAGGTTGAAGTAACGCTGCAATAAGGTTATATCTGTAATTAGAGAGAACGAAGGGGTTTGAAGATGCCCGATAAGAAGATCGCGCCCTCTCCGCGTGAGAGTTTCATCGCCGCCAGTACTGGGACGCGATTCTCTCCGCGTAAGTAATTTATCGTTACTATTAAAATATAGCCTGGTCGTCGTCGCGGTGGGTACGAGCTGTTATGGCCGAATATAACCATTTCTATGGGTGCACGAGGCGTCCACCGTGATTTACAATGCCCGGGGAGTTATGACGCGACGCGACGTGCCCACACTCGCGTTCTCATACGCTTCGTTCTCGTGCGGTCGACTTCTTCCCGCGGAATTCTTCGTCCCG
This sequence comes from Bombus impatiens, assembly GCF_000188095.3. NCBI lineage: Eukaryota > Metazoa > Arthropoda > Insecta > Hymenoptera > Apidae > Bombus > Bombus impatiens. The sequence continues at coordinate 662,186 of NT_176654.1, forward strand.
AGGGTTCTGTCAATCGAGAGACCTTTTCGCCTGGGAATCCCAATTTTCTCCACGAAACAAATGGTTGCGTATATTCGTTATAAAAACACGTATTCGTGTGACTGAAATCACGATCAATCACGGTTCAAATATAATAGAGGCTCAGCGACAGATGCGCACATTTCAAGCCGAGGATTAATTTGTTCGCGCAAACGGTAAAGATAAATGAGATTTTAATTGAAATTTTTCAATTACGAAGACAAATCAAAGAACGAAGCTTCTTATGGGAATGAATTCTTAGGGTAATTTCCGTCGATGTAATAAAAAAAGTAAGATCTAAGAGGCAGACACGAGCACATCGATCGTTGCGATCGACAGCGTCCGTCGTGAATCGTCTGGCGTCGTTACGCGTGCGTTCTCGAATACGAAGAGGTAAAATACGGCCCAATAAAAGGGCACTTTGACACAGTCCCGTGAACACTGGCTGCCCATTGTTCGGAAGAACAGAACGATCACGACCGCAAAGTTGGTCCGTACTCTGGCGTGCCACAGCAGTTAACGCGAAGAAGGACGAGCAAAGGGAATACGAAACTCGCAAGACTTTTTCACGCCCGGTTTCCGTGCATCGTAAAATCGATCTTGAAAACAGCTAACGTTCGTGCTTGTACCAACGTGTACCAACAAATTCGTACGTCCTTCCAAAGAATTGCATCGACCAAAGTCAACCAGAACGATTACGTTCGAAATATATAATGTTTTATAATATACGACAAATTTGATTATTCTAGATTAGCAGACTTCGACGTTGAATTGTTCAAAATATCGAAGCTGAAATGACCGAAATAACACCATTCCACTTGTATCGTCCCTATTTATCGCAATTATCTTCCGCCAAAGTTGTATCTGTCGCTCAAGTCTTTTTTCTTAGATTCTAATCATAATACTGTTGCAAACTTCGAATTCAAAGGCGACAAAGACACGCGTAGCCGCGATACAAGCGGACTAAGATGAAGAACGGTGCTCGATGCTTTCAAGCGGCCGTAAAATCGCCCTATGAACGAGGAACGACGAGAATTCCGCGTGGCATCAATGACATTTCGACAGTTAACGTCAAGATTATTGACGCCTGGCTCGAGACCGCGGATGAATCCCGTTGGGAGGTGCGGGACGAACAATTTCACTCGCCTCGTCCAGACGAATCCCTTTCGTGCCGCTTCGAACGGGTTCCATCGTGGACGCACAACAACGGCTGTCGTCAACGGGGTGACGAGTTTTCACCTTTAGTGTCAATAAATATGGTGAAAGGCGGCGGAGCCAGCTCGGTGCCGATAAGACTTTTTTTCGCGACTTCCCAATAAATTTCCTTGACGTTGATCGCGCCGCGTCCCATAATATGATCGTTTACTGTACATCGACAGCCCGCCGGAGTGCAGCGTTCCCACTCCTTTGAATACTTCAATTTGGTCAACATACGCCGTTGTTGTCGCCGTCAATGCAAGATTCACTGCCCGTGAGGCGAATAAAAGACCCCGCCGGTACTTGTACTATATACTATACCCCCTTTGACTCGAATTTCGAAACTGTACTCGTTCCCTGTGTAGTTGTGTTACGATGTCTTATCGAATCATTGGTAAAGTTTACAAATTGCGCGCTGGTGAAAGTTTTGACATTGTATCGCTTTATTTTTTAGAGGAACATATATACAAGTTATTTAAAAATAAAAATCTTTAACGTTTATTTGTCAATTAGATAGTAAATTCGAACATAATTGCTATACGAAATACACTAGAAAGTCTAATTGCGATATTAAGTATCCTGTAATTTACTAATTTTACGTCAAAAGAAAATTAAAAGCAAAAGCATAAAGGTATTAAAAGAAGTTATTAAAATCTACAATATTTTCTCAGTTAAAACTAACATAACCAATTAGCACACATTTACAATGGTCTATCGAAGTATATGTACCAAAACAAATATTAAAGAATATACAAGTAGCTGATCCTAACCGCGATTGAACACCAGTCGAATATAATCTCTGGAAGCGGTGGCGAATTCCACAAAGTTCATTTCCTATACGTGGACAATATCGACGTCGATATCTATCCGCGATTCTTGCTGATTCAAGCTCCTCTCGCGTGCACATTGGTCGCACGGAATTCCGCGATTTCACGTCCGTCAAACGGGATAGAAGCGCGCGATCCGAGCGTTTATCGGAGGATACGCGTGATCGACGATCGATCGGTCGCGCCACGAGATCCCCCTGGCGTGTTACGAATCC
>NT_176654.1:664783-676193 GCF_000188095.3 Bombus impatiens
CGTGTTACGAATCCTGCCAATCACGGGAGTGTAATCGATATCGAGCCCGGAGGAGGGAATCGAGTCGATACGATCGACTCCGCCCCGGGCGTGTCGCCGGCCTGCACGATTTATAATGTTAATATCCCGAAGCCAGGTTCCACGCTTTTCTCCCGTCCTTTCCCCTCCGTCTCTCGTTTTATTCTGCTTTCGTGCTGCGTCCTTCTCGTTCGTTGCGCCAGCAGAAAGAAGAGACGGCCAATCATTCCGTGTATCTCGAGCCCGGATTAACGAGAAGTCAGTTTCACAATTTGATATTGTGAATCGAACTCGCGGTAATTAAAGGATCTTCCTATAATCGACCGAATCGATATTGCGCTTCGACGATCATCGAACCTCGTTTCGCATAATCTGGTGCAGGATGGAGCTATCTTTTTTCGACTGAGCAATTTATGAGATATCGAGGTGGTATTTGCGTTGGATGGAATTTAAATTAGTTTATGTTCGGTTTCCGTACGAATGAGATAGCGATAGGTTTCATTTTTTAAATAGATTGCAATTTCATAAATTGAAAACTATATAAATGCTATAGCATTAGTTTGGAGTGTTTGAGTTATTTTATAAAAAGATTGTATTAGTATAGGTTAAAGTAACGCGATTTCTAGAGAATTATGTATTAAATATCGTTTTCAGTAGAAGGAGCTCGAAAGAGTTACATAATTACGTAATTACTCGATTTAATAGCAGCGGATTCGATTTAAAATAACGCGCCATATTGTTTGCCGGTACGCATGTGGCGCCGCCAAAACAAGCAACGTCATGGTCGTGATAAATAAAAAATTAGGCTATAGTTACAACGCGTGTGAGTGTGTTTAAATTCAATATCTTAATCGACATGCGTACATTCTTACGAATCTTTATATATATATATATACATATTTCTTTAACGTGTTTATCAAAACACTTACCCACTGTAACCATAGTTTTTATCATGTGACATTTCAGAAATACATAACATCATATTGCAATGTAAGGGAAAAAGAAAGTGATTGCAAAAGGAAGGAAATCATGCAGTAAAGTATTTGTATATAGTTAAGAAATGTACATTAATTTAACGTGTCTTTCGTTATAAACAACATATCTTACCTTCGACATATTCCTCAGGATACAAAAATCGATCGAGTTACGGCATAATTACGCCGGTTTTGCTGCTGGCTGCGTTTATTACATTTCGTCCAAACGTTCAGTTCGTTTGTTGTAGTGCTTTCCTTTGCGACGAAACACGATTCACATTCACGTATGTAATTATGAACAATTATATTTCTTTCGCACTTCATTGAAAATGTATCGCAACCGCGTTTTCGATCTGGTAATCGGTATCGTCGTACGAATTACGTACATATTTGAATATACGTCGTGAAATATCTCGTATTCGAACCGAGCAACACGCACGAGCACCGAAACTGTCAACACAACAATGAATCCCGCGAGATTTAGTCCGCTATGTATGCCTATGCGCACGACGATCTATAAATTTAAACTACTGCGCAGTTTCGGTTAATGGTATATTCAGTGTAATATGTCGTACCGTTGATTGAACATTACGCGAATATTAACGTGTTATTTTATCGTATTATTCGAGTTTTTCGCATCGTGTGTGACGTGATATTAATATTAAAGTTACGGTTACAGTGAACACGTGTTCTGACGACTGACAGTGTCAACGAATAAGAAGTCTAAACAACGAAATGTATGCAATGTAAGTAACTATTCTCATAAGAGTATACATTGGCTTACACAGGTAATTGAACATTTACTATAGAAAACTTTCGTGTTACGAAAAACGTTTTGAATTTTCGTAATGAGACACGAATATCGTGGTTATTTGGTCAAATTTGAAACTAATCTGGATATGCAGGAGGGATTTCTTTTTTGTTTGGTATATTTTGACAAAATTCATATATTATAATTGCAAATCCTTTAAACGATTCTACTTCTAATTTGATAGAAGCTAGCCTACCTAACCTATCACTTTTCACTCAATGTAAAGATACAATTTCGGTCACACAATTCTACAAATTTCCCAAATTCTTCTTTCGTGTAATACATACATATAATATATCCGTAAAAGATCTCTGCAAGTGTTTGAATACTTTCGTGATACTGTATACTAATATTTGATTGTCCTTATGAATACATGTGCACATCATTCACATCCATGCACAACAGTTCGTCAAAACGTGTATCCAGTGTAACAATAGCTTGATATCGCTTGACCCTGTGATCTCGTAAGTGAACAAAATACCTAACAATAATTGTGATCGTGTAAGAAACAATGGATAAAACGGATTTTTTAATCGCGAACATCGGTCGCGGCGACCATATTTGTGTTTCTCACGACTCGGTCACGAAGTGACTTGCAAACGTCGCGTTACAAGTGCACTCGTTGGTGGTTCAATAGTGTAACGCCTTTTTAGCCGACCCACCTTGGGATGGATGAATGTTTATCCGCGTGTTGAACCGTGCTGGAAACTCTCGTTCGACCTCCACTCCTGGTGCCACTTGAGGGTGCTGCGCCTACCGAAGAATGGAACACCGACGAAGGAATCTCTGAAAGGATGAAGAACTCTAAATTTGAGCCAATAGTCGGAGAACGTGGTGGGCGGTGTGCTGAGTTCCAGATTCACAATGGTCAAGATATGTATATCCGAGTACGAGGTGAGTCGTATATTTCAAGCTTAATTGTCTGCATTATTGTTTTTATTGGTTATACTTTTTTGGAATTGGCCTTAGAAAATAACCTTAACACGTTGACTGCTGCACGAATTTGTCACATTGTAAATGTTTTAAAATTTATTACTGAAATTATTAATATATACACGTATAAAAGATCGAAAGTACATATCTTTTGTACCTGGTGTTAGAAGTGCAAAAAAATGTAATTATATCGTAAAAGGATCAAAGTTGTTATATTATGTATATTTTATTAATTACGATACGAGAGAGAAAGAAGACTTGCGTATTAGCTTTTTTGATAACTATGTCATTAAACGATAAAATTGCTTCAACATTTTTTGGCAAATTTATATTATTACCTTATCATAAAAAGCATTGGAGGTTTGATGAATGACAGTTGCTTATTTCACTTGAATAATTCAATTAGTTCTAACATCATCGCGCAAACTACATACATATATAGTAATCGATGTCCCTCACGGCAGTCAGCGTGTTAACGATGTACCTATATAACACAAGAATTATTCAATGCGCTATAACCAAGTTCTGTAATATTTCGTTTATGATCGTTCGAATGCCAAATTAAAAGCAAATAAGTCAAAAGCGACTGGGGAAACTAAATCCACCGGGGGGCAACAAAAGCTACGTGTGTGTTGGAAGTAGGTTACACGTGCAACGCATCGTCAGTAATGTGCGAACATAAATTCTACCCTATTACTTTCCATGCCTGCGGTACTTCATCTTGTTATGAAACACAACCCTGATCTTACCATGCAATAATACATCAACCGGACAATATCTCTCGGGGTAGCTTCTCTATATGCATCCAGTTCCTATGTACACGCACATATACGTAACAAAAAAGATAGGTTCTCGTTCACAAATTAAAACTCGCGGTTAAGAAGATTCTCGTGCTCCAAAATCAGGAAAAATGAGGACATTTACAAGACAAGGTTACAGCTTAGCCTTCTTGAACGTTGTTCGCCCGCTATCCATACCTATATTTCTGCGTGAATCTCGTCGAGCTTAGGGTCAAGGTGAAGCATCTTTAGGAGGAGCCAGCGTTAATACCAGAACGACGATCGACGCGACACAAGGGAGGTATGTGAAAATGAAAAGGGTGGTTTCATTCGGTATAAACAGTAAATTAGCATTATAGTGGCATTACCGATGTTGTGACACCACCTTACACGCGTACGGATCATCCTTGGCAACTCGGTATGCGTAGGATCAGCTCTCTCTAACTCTGATTTATGCTACGCGACTCGCCGATGTACGCTGTTTATTCCTTATACCGTGGACACCGAGTTTCGTGTAATTTACGATGTCATCCTGACGGCTTGTAAGATAGTTCTCGACTCCTTTGTCTATTTTATTGACGATTCATCCTCGTAGACGTGCATTTTAAAGTTTGCTTGAAGAATTCGATCTTTCTCGTATTTTGGGAGATTCGGTCGATACAGAGATAAGAATTTGAATTGAAAAATCTTTCAAGAGATTAAATTCCCATAGAGATTAATATCTCTATCTAAAGAGATATTTAAAGAAAATTGAAAGAAATCAAAGAATCATTCTATTCGGAAGAAACTCGCTTCTCCTATTTACCAAAGTCCAAAGTTTGTTCGTAAAATAAGATATACATACGTTGACACATATCCTGCTAGTGTGACGTCGATTATTCCCGATTATGAACGAAGAAAAAGTGATTGCGGAGGTCGCGTTCTTAGCGGAGGCGGCGACGAAGACCGAAGAGGTACGGCGCAGGGACGCGAGGAGGTATGGGAAGGTACAAATTGCAGGATCGGGTATCGGACGGAGTAATTAATTAAATACAATAAAGTTAGGTCGACCCTCGTATCTGAGATCGACCACTCCTCCGCTCGACCGTTCAGCTCGCATCCAGCCGTCCTCGGTCTCGATGCGCTCGAAACTCGCGGAATACCGAGAAAAGGACGGCGTCATTAAACGTTCGCCTCGCGAGTCGATGATTTTTGACTCGGTTCGATCTACGACGAAGGTTCCGCGAATCGACGAGATTTCGCGGGACTAGAGAGAGATCGGCATAGGAAACGAAGAGGATGAGAAACTCGTCTCTCCGGCTACGTACGCTTAGTTCGATAAACCACCGAGGATCGTAGATCTTTGAGCGGTGCATTTATTACTTCGGATGACACAGGCGTAGACATCGATTATCATCCTACGTAATTTATCTCGGTATATTAGCTCGATGAATTATTTCCCTTGTAACCCGATGCGTTAGTCGCGAACCAAGCCACGTGTGGAACCGCGCGAGCTGGATTCGCGTGCACGCGCGTCTTTCCGAGTAAGATATCGAGGAGGTCCACGCGAGAGGGTAATTGTGCCAATTTACCAGGGTTTCCTGGTGCGTCGTAAAATCACGATATAGATAGCGTGGTGAAGGCTCTCGTTTGCTCGGACCCTCGCTGGGGTCAAGCGGACCTAGTATGTAAGTAACGTTTATCCGCGAAAGAAGCTCTCGCGTGGAAGGTTATATAAGCTTCGTCTTGGTTGTAGAACGAAAGGGGAAGAGACCTTTCAGTCTATCAGATAAAACCGGGATACTCTAGTGCACGAGATCCGCGGGGCGCAGTCCCAAGATAATTATAATAATTGGCCGATAAATCGATAATTAATCAGAAGGCTAATTACGAATTATAGTCGCGGCGAGACAATGCTTGGCATTGTTCGACCGGGACGCGTATGACTCAAGTGTGGGAAGCTAATGGGTCGTAAGGTAGAAAGTTATAGGTTGACTGGTTCGCAATCAGGTTTTCTTCCTTTCTTTTTGTTTTTCCCTTCGTTTATTTTCGTTTTGCCGGGCACTGGCTAGGCAATGATAGCAGGTATATCACGCACGCGCGCATCTGCATCGATCTCTGGCTCGTGATTAACGTAACTCGACCTCGAAGGCATCGGTCGGAATCATGTGATTCATGCGTGAAGCTCGCACTTTCGACATTGTTTGCAACAGCCTCGCAGGTGTACCTAATTATACCAGATTAGTATCGTTCGTTACAATGCATCGTGTCGGTGCCAGCGATGTTGAAGATACCGAGAGACGGTCTGACTTTGTGTCTCCGTAACGCTGGTTCGCTGTCTCTCCGTGTTAATTGATGGGATTGGAGGATGGATCGTGTAACTGAATATTACCTCCGAATTTTAATTCGAGTTTGCGTTACACTCTAACCATTCTCCGGCATAGATTGTTATTACGGGTAGGTTTAAGCATCGTGCTGACTTAAAAGAATTGGCAATCATCATTTCTCAAATTTCACACGTAATTTACCATTCGAACGACTAATGTATGCAACAAAGCTTACGTCGGACACCTAAGCGTCACCTATGCATCCCCTTCTGCGTCACGAAACCGTGCGAGCTCTTTCTCTCGCGGACGATCATTCGGGTTAGCTGAGAATAGCCTTCCCCGAAGCGGTGTTCAATCAAATAAATAATTTTTAGGGCGAGCTGGGCGGCGCGAAACCACCGCGGCATAAATTATCCACCGACGCAACTTGGAAGCGGCCGAGCTGCATATTTATACCTAGCGTTGCGTTCGTAGACTGCTACATTTTGCCACGAACCCCCCTTGCGTGTGTAACTTTCTCTTTTTCGGTCGCTACCTTTCCGAGACCACAAACCTTGGTCTGGAACCATAAACCTCGTGTCAGCGGAAACGCTTCGGTCCATATCCACTATGGTTTCGTAGAAATTCTTCTCTACCGTGACCTACGAGCAAAAGTTGTTCTAGAAGGCGTTGGCTCGAAGTAGCCAGAAAATCGCAACCCTACAGCCTTGCAGCGAACTTCTCGTGAATCATCGACACCTGCTTACCTCTCACGACTCCGAGCACTTATCGAGTCGGCCGGATTTACATTCGGAAGAACGATGATAGGTTCGATTTACAATTCATGGGGCTCGATGCTTGGAGAAGATAAAGATTCAATCGGATGGGTGGATGTTGGCGTTGAAAAGAGCGTGTTTCGTTATTGGATTCATTTTTTTCTTTTTTTATCCCCATGGTAGGTTCATAGCATCAGAACTCATACTTTTAGCTTTCATGTACAGTTCGTTTTTTTTCTGTTTTCTTTCGGAATCGATATATTATATGGAATAAGATTTACAAACTTATTCCCTGTGTGTTCTCCATGTTATTCCGAGCAACAATTATCATACGTATCTATGCGTTCTGATTCGATTCATCGTAAGTAGGTTAAGCTACTTGCCCTTGTATAATAATTTGTTGAATCCTCTTTTTCGTAAAATTTTTCAGAAAAAAGATTCGTAAAACAAGAAAGAAAAGAGAAAAAAATAAAACAGTCAGTCGATCGCGAAGAATTCATATCTCGATAAATTGAACGGTTTCTTTGTTCGAAAGAATCTTCCAAATAAACATGTTAGCGAAGTATGTCGATTTCGTGGAAATAGCATCCTGTACGAATTTTTTCATGAATTAATTCCGACGATATCAAACCCCCGTATCGATATAAATTTGATACGAAAGTGCACGTCGTTGACAAAAAGAATGACGTCAGAGCGGCAAGTAAGGAAGTCGGCCGCAGAATAAACGGCCAATGTTTCGCTATGGAGGACGTAGGCAGCGGTCAATGGTGGTGGTCGAAGTGGTCGCACGGTGGACCAGAAAAGCCGCGGCGATCCGTGGGTAATGCGCGTTCTTGCGTTCCTCATCATGGATGACGAAGCAAAGGTGCATGCCGCATCCTCGGGTTCACGTCTTCTCGTATAGTCATACGGTGCACCTAGGTATTAAGGTCGATTCACACTTAATAACACCGTGGCGAATGTAAAATTCGTATCCGTAACGAGGTTTCGAGAAACGTCGAATTTATTAAATTTCAGCGTATCGGAAGCGGGACAGAAATGCTGGCAAGCCATCCACGGGAAGCTGCATAATGGAATCACGTTCTCGCATCGTCTCATTTTGTTGATCTCGTGTTACGCGAAATCCGCGGCGAAGGATAATGCCATTAATCATTTCGTCTCACGGACACTCTCGAGATTCATTTCTACTCTACCACAAACGTATTCCTATCCAGAATTTCCGGATTAGTCTGAAAACAGAACGTCTTCATCGTGCTATTCCAACGTGATTGATCATTTTTTCACCATATAAAACACCATTTTCATACTTTGTGACGATCCTAAACCACACCAAGATCGTCGTGCTCGATCGCTGAATAATTTTGTAAACTATTTGCGACGAAGAGAGAAGAGTCACGGAATTTGGCGAGATAACCGGCGACGTGGAGCGCTGAAAGCTCGGTTGAAAGAACGGACAGAAAGAAGAAGGAAGAAAGGGCTAAAGAGAAAAAGGGCCCGGTCGTAGTTCAGCCTGTGGCCCATCAGATAGCACCCGCTCTCTCTCTCTCTCTCTCCCCCCTCTCTCTCTCCGAGAGCAAGGAGAGGAGATATTGGAAGAGGTCGAGCGAGGATGAAGGGGGGAAAAACGAAGGAGAGGAACGGACACTGGGGATCTGTTGGGTTCAGGTTAGACGAGGAGAAGGAATAGATAGAAGGGGGTGTAGGATGAAGGCTGAAGAGGAAGGCAGGGTTGAAAGGGGTACATTGTTTGCCGAGCAGAGCCGATAATTCAGTAATGAACGTAACCGACGCGCGCCCGCGTTCAGGGCTATAATTACCGATACCACGTCGGATAGCGGATCCCTTAACTTCGGGTCCTGAAGCACTACGAAGGAGCACGAGAGCGCAGGCGCGCGAGCGAGTATGTTCCCTCGGTCTGTTCCCGGGCCGTGGTCTTAGAATGGGCAGCTCTAAATTAATAAATCAATAGCCGGCCCCTTATCCGATCCGCGGGTGGGTGGAGTTTGTTTGTTTAAGAGCAGGATTTATTAATTTTTCGCTGGGTGGTACGTTCCTACGGGTCCACGCACTCCCGACGGTTATCTTCCACCTTCGCTCTCGCACTCGCCTCTATCTCTTCCTTCCGTGTTCTTTATGCACGCGAGCTTCTTCCCTATTTTACGAGCCGATAACTGCTTTGCGCATGCCAGCTGTTTCACATAGGTGGTCACTTGCGTAGCTTTCGCAGATTTTGTTAAAATACCGCCACGTTGGAGTAGAAGAATTGGGTTATCGATAAATTGGCAATGAGGTTTGGATTTTTCACTTCTACGATGATATTACTAATCATGTTTGTTCCTCATTTTCTATAACAGTTCCAGCTTGTCATATATCGGTGGTTGATAAGACTCGTCTATTCAAATAAGCGAATGCAGATAATATATCGCGTGTGTGGTTTAAATTTGACATAGGAAATGGATTTACGAGCGCAATTGGGATCTCTGTTTGATTTTGAGAGCATTTAAAGGCACTAGGTTACTTGAAGAATCTTCATTTCTGGTAGCAACTGGCACCCATGAGGGGATGGAGCTAAGGGTCTTTGAGTTCTCGCGAGCAGTGCAGCCAGTGCCATCTCTCTATGGAGGCTTGAAGCTTCGCTGAAATACAGTGGGGATTTCTTGGGAAATTTTCGACAATACCCCTGAAATATGAATTTCCCTATTACGATATTTGGTCACATTTCATAGCTTCAAATTTAAACACCTTCGATGATACGTCAAATCTTTCTTATATTTTTCACTTTAAAGCGCAATCGCATCAAATATATCGAACAGTCGAAACTAGAATTACTACAGCTTCGTTGCTACATCTTAAGAAACGATTCACGTAACAACGTGTCTTTATAAATCTGGAATTTACTACTTTCGTTTAATTTTCACGCTACTTTTTCAGGATTAAAATTAGATCAAATGTCGAAACAATTAACAGAGCATATAAATTACCTATCTGATTTCCTAATAGAGCCATCGATACTCTCGCTAAAGATCCAGAATCGATGGATTGAAATCGATCCATCGGACGCCTGAGGCGAGTTTGTGGAATAATTTGAATCCGATCGAGTCTCTGATACATCGATCGATCGATCTTGCGCCGTTTTCTTGCTCGAAAGAAACGTTCACGCTGTACACCAAGGATTTCTCTTAGCCGTCCGCGCCTCGTAATTCTCTCTCCGCTCGAATTCTCGCGATTCTCGCGTTGCTCGCGCGATAATGCTCTGCCCGTGGTGAGGTCTCGTTTCCTCGCATCGTCGAACCACCGCGGGACGCCTAATATACGATTGCATCGAGCCATACCTTTCTCTCGGCCGTTCATTCTTCCCCGCAGCACGTTGTTTGCTCTGTGGAAATATATATTTCTCATAAACTGGGAAACCTAGAGGCTCGACTTTCCATGGCTAAGAGTTTATGCTCCCTACGAGGATCGTTATCGATGCAAACGAATCAACGTGGGCCCTGTTTGATTTACTTCCGTTCTCGTATCTACAACTTCGAATTTCATCGGCCATCCGAAAGGACCGAGAGATCCTAAACGAAGCCGCGTTCCTTCACCGAGCAGAATTATGCTCCTCGTAAACCGGCAACCCATAGAGATTCGACTTTCCAAAGTGGCACGTTAAGTATATAATTTCCCCCTAATCTTTATCTATACGTATGTAAGAATCGGGCGTAATATTAAATATCTTTAAAATCGATCGAGTTCTCAAAAGTTTTTTTAAATATCTATACAGCGCAATGCTGGAAAGAATCCCTTTAAATAGTATAGTTAATAGTCAAGTACTTTGCTCAATGACCAATGTATATGTTTATTTTTCTAATCGCGTCCCTCTATTTTTAATATTGCTTCGGCTCTATCAGGAATAATCGAAATGTACGTTCCTCTCGAGAATCTTTCTGTTACACGCAATAAAAATTTGATTCGTCACAAAAATATGGACAAATCTTACCTCGTTATAGACACGCTTTTTCTTCATCAATTCTGTGAAATAACTGCTTCATCGTTGCGATCGAGCAGGAGGCTACCGGAAGTCTCTGGACAAATCCTTGGGCCGCGGGGCGACTGGTCGCGGTCACGCCACGGTAATGGTCGTGGCAAGCAGAGTGGCACGGTAAATCGGTTAAAGGCCGGGGCCTGCATGCTCGCGGTCCTGTGGACGCAAGCAGCAACGAGAGCGGATTGCACAGCCTACGGCAGGAATTAGACTCGAATCTCGTCTCCTTGCTCCCCGTGTTTTCTGAACTGGCTTGGCTTGATGATAATGACGGTAGCAGGTGCTCGAGTCGATGCCACCTTCGCACCTTGCTTCCCTGATCTTCGTGGCCGCGTACACGTAGACGCGCGCACGTAGGCGCGCGATCATTGTCCCCGTCGGCTTCGTTGTCTTCGTCGTCGACGGGTCATCCGGTAATTCGTTGCTTCGGGGACTGCGTTTCCACCTACCGTCGTACGCGGCCAGACAGGTATATCCTCACCTCGCATCTCTCTTTACGTACATCCCTCTGTGTACGCGTGTGTTCTTTGTATTTCTCTTTACGTATATCCCTATGTACATTTGTGTGTTCTTCGTGTGTTCGTTTATGATGTGTTGGTGCGCGCGTACACACGGCGCGCTTAATATCTCGAGTCAATCTTAGAGCTTGCATTCAGTGGGTTAGTGCCGTAAATGCCAGTAACTATCCACCGGCAATGGCCACTCGTGGCTACCACTATAGGCGGCTAGGCAGGTATTCATTCCATTTGCAGTTATGACGAGTACGAGTTCAGAGGCCGTGAGAGTTTGCCGGCTCGAGGAGCCGCC
>NT_176654.1:676230-679116 GCF_000188095.3 Bombus impatiens
GAGGAGCCGCCAGTCTGCGTCCCAGTCTGGAACGTGAACGTACGCGCCGCCGTCAGCGTTACACTTTCGCGCCTCCCTATCGATTTTTCTAGCGTCACCTCCTACACGCTCATACTTTATGGTAACTTCGTGGCTCCGTGCTCTTTTGATTGACGTTTGACGGCATCTGAGTCCAGGGATACCGATGACACGGGGGAAGAAAGCATTCTTGCTTTATATAATATCGGGATATTCAAGGTTTTGTTCAAAGTTCTAGCTCCAAAAGCAAAGTACTCGAGGAACAGTAGTAGATTTATTCTCGAACATTATAATTGCAATTTTTCCACGTGTTTCGATACGCGTAAATCGTCGATCGAAAACACGCTTTAGACATATCTATTTTTAGATATATTACGGCAGGCTCGATCGAGCAACTTTCTAAAAAGAGGTCTCGCGGGACGAAATAGTGAGCGAATAAGTTATATCGGTAGTTTTATAATTTTTCTACCACTCTAAATACGAAAAGAAAAGATTTCGAGTATAAGTTGGATGTATCTCGCAAAAATCCTTTTGTACTTATCGCGTTGTCGCGATCGTTGGCGTTCGCCAATTACGTCGAAGATGTTAATCGTATCGGGTCTATGCGTCCACGCGATATTTCACACCGCGTGCAGGTTCTTTCTACTGTTAAAGGTTAACGGCCTTCGACGCAGAATAATTCCACGTTAGGATGCCGACACGACACATCGCACCAATGGTAAAAAAAAAAAGGACACGGAGGCAATATAATCACCGCCGCGATAGAAATAGGATGAATACTTTCGAGCGCGAGACATACTCTTTAGCGTTCCTTTGACTCTCTTACACGCGTCGTTCTATGCCGTAGCCCCTGTTATTGCCGGAGCTTTTTCACCTTCGACTTTCTCGCGGATCCTAACCTCCCGGAACGATTCATCGACGAGCGAACCGGACAGCCGTGCAGCCACCACGGTAGTCGCAATTATAGAGTATGACTGCACAGATTCGTTCGGTAATTTGTTATCATTGAATAAACACATCGAAAGGGACAAGTGGGTGGAGGAGGCGATGTCTCGGAGAGGTTCTCCTTTACTCAGTCGAGGATCGTAATCTTCTAACGACCGCGAACCACTTTCTTCGCCCTTTGCCTCGATCTCGGCCTTCTTTGTATCGATCCAGCCGCGTTCCTCTATACTCTCAGCCACGTGAAGCTTATTTCTAAGAGCATGGAACATCTCTCTCTCTCTCTCTCTCTCTCACTCTCTCTGTGGTTAGAATTGCTATAAGATTGGAATGATCGTGAAACGTAGAATGATCCATAGCGACAGCCAGCGCATAATCTTTCTGGTAGCCTCGATGACTAACGTGGAACGATAGCCTGGCAAACTAGCGATAAAATCTCGGAGCTGTACTCGTAGCCGACGCATCGATATAACGTAATCTTGGTTTCCGCGAAATAACACGAGGCAACGGAAAGGTTGGATCTCATAGATCGCCTTCGAAGAGCGAAAGATCTTGGTACGGTGGAGATGGAAAAAAGAATCGCTCATAATAAATTCCCGGCGTATAAGAGAGGACGTTTTAATCCGCCCCTGGGCTTGGCCACGGCTCGAGCGCGGCCTGTACGTACCGTGAATAAAGAGATATCTCCTCCTGGCAACAGGCGGTAACGTCTAAATTAAATGTTTCTGGATCGACGAGCCACGGATTCAACGTGTCATGCGCCGCTCTTAATCTGGATTTAACGGCCAGGTCTCCGGCGTGAGGCCACCTTGCGGTGCCTGACCGCTTCAATAGAGCTTAATTGGCGAATACTCGGGCTGTGTGTGCGCCCGCGTATATAGAGACCGCATAGAAAGAGCGAACGTAAGATGTCAGAGGGAGATGGGACGAGTGAAAACGTAGGCGCGAAGGCCTCGCAGAGGCCCCTGCTTCTTCTTCATCCTTCTTCGAGCCGTGGCCGTAAGTCTCCACGGTTCCTTGTCCGCCGCTGCCTCCTCTCTTCCGCTCCGGCCAGATGAGGGCGAGAATGACTTTGCCGATTCGCCCGCACGTTTTAGTTATTCATGGTATAATAATGACGATAACGATAATAACAACGGTAATGATTACGTTTCTGAGACGGTCGGCTCTCTAACGAACGCTCTCTGTGTGGGAACCGGCTCGCTGGCTTATCGGCCAGAGTAATCGGCACGCTCGTGGATAAATGTTTGTTATTAATTAGCGTTTGCTTGGATATCGTCGATGGGAAATCGTGAATGCAAATGTGCGTACGTTTGACGGATTATCTTGCGTTAATTTCGTTTCGCCTTCCTACTTTCTCTTTGAAAGACTTATCAGCGTAAAAACTCTGGAGATCGATAGAAACAAATCGCGAATCTTTTTTACACTTTTCCATGTAATATCAAAGATACCGATCTTCGTAAAAGTCCTTTCTTTAAAATCTTTCACTCGTGATCTTTTCGCTCTTAAAAACCTTATCGAAGATACGTAGGATCTTGTAGAAGCTCTAACAACGTTCTTACTAATAACTTGCAAATTTTGTATAGCTCATGCCTTAATTTCAAACATTCTGATATTCGTAAGAAACCTCGTGTCATAAAATTTCATATAAGAAACTTTCTACCAAAACTTTTCACCACATCATCCACTTTTTACATTCATTTCTCAAGCTTCGGAGGAAGCCAGCTCAGCATCTTAGAGGTCTCGTTCGCAAGAAATAACTATCATCCTCGTCTACTAATCTATGGAACAGCCTGTAGCTCGTGGCACGAGCATGAAAAGACAGTAGCGAAGTTCTCGCGTGAACCAGATACACAGGCCCGAGGCCCGTCACAGTAAATTATCATTTTCATAGCGGCGTGCCGGTAATTTTGAGGCGGCAAGGCC
>NT_176654.1:679428-682218 GCF_000188095.3 Bombus impatiens
GCGGCTACTTACGTTGCCGCGGTAAGAAGAAGATCGCCGCGGTACTCGCTTCGCGGTTCGTTCGCTAGAGATAAGAAAATCGCAAGTGGTGGACGCCACCGGCACGGTTACGCACCTCGGGAGCGTATTTTTCGCGGTGACTTTCGCCTTGGCCATTGGTCGGCGATCGTAAATCAAGGGGGAAAGACGAGTACCGGAGTAGGAAAAGGGAAGAAAGATGAACATTGCGCTCGCGCCAACCGTGTCTTATAGGTGAAAGATGACCGGGGCTTCCTTGGCGATCGTAGCGAAAGGTCGCCGTCGGAGATTTAACCCTACGGTCAAACGATGCCTCGCTTTTGCGCCACGATGTAGCGCGGGATTAATTGACGTGTAGCTACTGTGATCGACTTTTCTGATTTGGATAAATTGATTCCGGTAGGGATATAGGAAGGCAAACGGAGAAAATCAGTTTCCCGTTACTATTATCGAGTCGGTTGGAAAATAATGGTTTCTCGTGAATACGAAACCAATTCGAGCTTTATCTCGTTATTGCTTCATTTGATTAATTACACGCGAAATCCATTATTTTCCATGATTCTATTTTATCGTTCTGTAAACTTCCCGATCTCCGGTATAAAAATATTCTCAAGAGCTACTTCTCCCTCCACTTAAATTATACAATTTTATGAAGTTTGGACATTTCGAGTATGTCGTAAAAAACTATTTCCATTTAAATGATGAAAATTACTTTTACGTTTCTGATTTATACAGCGACCTCTTACAAAGCATCTGTTACATCGACGCGTTTTTTCCGTTTTGACAGAACACTGCGTTTCTCGATATCATCGCGTTTACCTCAACTTAATAGCTTAATCATCTACTTAATTAATATTCTCGCTATCGCAATCATTAAAAATTGTCTGCTATTAACACCACAAACACAATCTCTGAAACAACTACTTTGAAACGCCACGCAAACGCCGCGCCGTAATTATACCTTAGCCAGCAGGATCTACGGTTCGATTACGATCGCTGATCGACAGCGTGTCGATCTCTCGACGAGGTGGGCGTCGTGGCGAAAAGAAACGGGTATCCCGGAAGCGCATAGTGACAATAATTCGTGGCGCGATCGGTCGCAAGATGTTAATCAACTTGACGTCAGCTCCGGAGGCGGACAGAGTGTAGACCGACTGGCGTCTAGCCGCTGATCGATAGCAGCAGCTCGTCCGCGTAGAACGGTCGCGCTTAATGATCAGGCCGGTCGTTTAAATGAAAAAAACCTTTGACCGCGGTGAAATTGTCATGCATTATGCATATCGCGCGCGGCGATCGCAAGCGTGCGCACATGCTCGCCTCGAATAGCCACTCGTTATGCAATTTTGTAATTAATTGTTTTTCTGAATTTGATATTTCACGCGGAGTCCCGCGTCTCTTACTGTTCGTCGACTCGCGCCGCGTGAAACCGCGACCACTGATACCACGACCGTATCCATATTCCTTCGATCAAATTCACGGTGCCGCGCCGCGGGTGGTAGCAACATCTGTCGCTGCCGGAATGCGAGGCTAATTGAACAGCGAGTGTTCGATGGTGACGCGACCAAGATACAAGCGCATATACAGGGTGTATCTTCATCGATGGCACCCATCTTGAAGAACACACGCAGTTACAGTGGAACTTTGATTATCCGAACTAATTAAATACAGAGAAATCGGATAATCGACAAGAGGTGTTTGAAAAATCGAAGTGCAATCGTATCGTACAATGTGCACGACTCGAACGATGATTGGAATAATTGTGGGAGAAAGTTTGAAAACTCCTATGGTTCATCAAGTTCACCATCGCTCGATCTTTCTCGCTTCTTCTCCCAAGCTTCGCTTTGTAGTTTATATAACGTGATCATGGTATCGTGCACACTTTTACTTCTCCGCTTGCCGCTACTAAAAACGTTCCTCGCTTGGAGAATTAAATTTAAGTCTTCCAATTATTCCCCACATTTATCGAAAGTACTTTCAATTTCTTCTCGAAGAAGAAGAAGAAGAAGAAGAAGAAGAAGAAGAAGAAGAAGAAGAAGAAGAAGAAGAAGAAGAAGAAGAAGAAGAAGAAGAAGAAGAAGAAGAAGAAGAAGAAGAAGAAGAAGAAGAAGAAGAAGAAGAAGAAGAAGAAGAAGAAGAAGAAGAAGAAGAAGAAGAAGAAGAAGAAGAAGAAGAAGAAGAAGAAGAAGAAGAAGAAGAAGAAGAAGAAGAAGAAGAAGAAGAAGAAGAAGAAGAAGAAGAAGAAGAAGAAGAAGAAGAAGAAGAAGAAGAAGAAGAAGAAGAAGAAGAAGAAGAAGAAGAAGAAGAAGAAGAAGAAGAAGAAGAAGAAGAAGAAGAAGAAGAAGAAGAAGAAGAAGAAGAAGAAGAAGAAGAAGAAGAAGAAGAAGAAGAAGAAGAAGAAGAAGAAGAAGAAGAAGAAGAAGAAGAAGAAGAAGAAGAAGAAGAAGAAATATCGTTTCCCTGCTTACTTCAGTCCTTTCGGTTTATCTAAAAAGCCGGTCGCTGAAAATATCTTACGGACGAAGGCCATTCTCCTGCCGGTAGCTCGCGCGACTTGCGACCCAACGTGGAAAATGAAGTAGTTTTCTTCTCTGACAACGACAATCGTTGGAGCGCCCGGAGCGTTCCGTGGCAGCAGCGGAGATCGGCAATAGCTATGGTGGTCGTACCAGCTTCCTTTCGTTGTGCAGAAGGGATCGGCCAGTGCATTACCCGTTAGACATGGCCCCCGCGCTGATATATTGACTTGGACAAAAAAGCGACTGTTCTTCTGCT
>NT_176654.1:682729-693489 GCF_000188095.3 Bombus impatiens
GCCGCCGCAAAGTCCTCTCCTCCGGCCTCCGGCCTCCGCCGCCCCTAGGCCAGCCTCGCGTCTCGCTTTACAACGCGATGCACCGAGCCTCTGTGTACAGCTGCCCTGTGCACACACGACGACCAAGCCAGGGACCAAGCACCAAGAAGAACGATCTAACGTCTAATGGAGTTTTCTGTGCACCGCCGTCTTTTCTTTCGGCGATTGGATTCACCTCCCTCGAGATTGGTTTCGCGTTGTCGTCTCTCTTTACCCGACGTAGAAACACGAGAGAGAAGTCTTCCTGGGATGAACTGGTCAGAAGATAAGGTCGTTGGTTGGAAGTATGAGCTATTGGGAAGATAAGAAGCTCCGGGGTGATCCCTTGGCAATGTGCTTAGGTGAAATTGTTAATTACACGACTTCCTTCGGGGAACAAGGACTATTTCCTTTTGGTGTTAATGGAGGATGGGATTGTGGTTGTGAGATGAGACGAGACCGTGGAAGTTTGTTGCGTTATTCTAGACCTTGACGTTCGAGGATGTTTAATCGGGATAGATGGTGGTCTGATCATAGAATCGCCTAATTCACTTACTCGCTCAATGTCTGTTTCTGTTTAAGGTCAGATCAATATGGTACGATCTTTTCCAAAAAGATCAAACGCTCGAGAACCTAAAAGACAATCGATCTTTTATCCTCGAGATTATGTAAATTTTTGATGTTAGCTATAAAAATATATACTTTTTATGGACAACACATTCTAACAATCTCGTTACGTCGAATGATGTTAAAATATGATATTTATGTTACGTTACCATATCTCATACTGTGAAAGGGTTAATTGATAAGGAGAGTGGTTTGATTATAGAACGTCCAAATTCACTTACCAGCTCACTGTCCGTTTCTTCTTCAAGTTACACGCTAATGCATTACCGTTTCCTCGAGAAACTAACGTCCGAAAGTTGAAACTTACCCACTTCGTCCGATATTTTGTAAAGAACTTTGACGGTTCTGTTACTGTCTATGATCCGAAATATTCAAGATCGGTTTGACGGAGGAGCATTTCCAGCTTATAGGACAAGAGAAGAAACAACCGAAGAGAAAGGAGGGGAAAAATGTAGCCTAGTAAGAAATACATTGGTATGTGGGAGGGGAGGGGGAGAAGATATAGGGGAGCAAGAAATATATATAATCGCATACCGAGTGCAGCAGCGGTAGACCACTGGCATGGGGACGAGGAACCTATTATAGCAGGAGCGAGAGTAAAAGAGTCAGGACAGGTGAGATAATCAACCTGCAGCCGTAGCTGCGAGCAGCCTCGTAGTAATCACTATTCACACACGGTGTGTGTCTTTTAATACTTCTATGACTCGCCGCGTGCACACGCAATTGCAGCTTGTGGCGTTCGAAAGTTTCCTTGCAACAGCCTTCGACTATTGTCGATAGCTGCGGTTTTCCTTGGTAACGAGTGATTAGGCTCGTTGCACCGATTCTCTTCATGTCCAAGCACACTCGTGTAAATTCTTGTGTTTTCCGAGTAAAAGCGCAGCCGCTAACGCTCGTATCGGCGAAATAGGACGCGATAACGGTGTGAAATGTGACAGAGAACCGTGTAGTCGATGATCGTAGACTTTCTAGACGAAGAAAGAATTTCTTCGTCTCCACTGTTTGCGATATTTCTCGTTACCGAGATAGAATGTGCTATATGGCGAGACTAACATCGGAGATGGATGTTGATTATAGTCTACCGCGAATGTGAGGCAGTTTAGGAGTGTGGGTATAAGCCGATGACAATATTCAATGAGTTTGAAAGATGACGATAGGGAAGTGGAAAGATGGGCTCTTCGCAACTTGTATATCGATTTCATCGAGAAGAAAATGACGTTTGATATTTTTAAGACTGTCGAAAAGCAAAAAACTTCCTTTCTTAATTCCTTACTAGGAAAACATGTAGTTTTAATGGCTTCGTACTAAGCACGACGTTTTTCATAACTCTTTTTGCAATTTAGTTAGCAGATTAGAATCAAGTCGTAAATCTAGTCAATTATTATACATGTTATCCGATCTTCGTGTAGTCCTGACTCCTAATAATTCGACCTCGATGATCTTCTCTGACCTTTAGATGATCTTTATTACCAATAATACGACTTCTCCTCTCAACTTTTTCAACCGACTTTGAACAATTTCGTAATTTTATCGAAGAGTTTCTATACCTTTAAATGACTATCCGGACTATCGGTGACACGACCGCGTTGACCTCGTACGACTTTCACATAACCTTGACCATTAGCACAAAACCAAAAAGTTTCCGTGATCTGTAACTGTTTCCGCTGATCGAAAGAGCCTGGTACGATAATATCGTAGTTGCGCCAATCTCCTTTCACCTAGTCTGTTCAGCCAACATTCTTGGATCAAAATGCAGACGCAATTAGTTCACTAAATCACTTACTTTAAAGCTGTTTCCAACCAGTTAGGAAAGTATTCGTGTAATTCAGGGTGGTTGAATCAGTCTAGTTAAAAAAATAGAAAAATTCTCGCATAAGAGGTTTGAGAAATTAGCTACAGCAATCTGATACGTGTATTCAGTCGGTTGCAACGCATCGATAACGTGTCAGCTGCGCTCGAAGCACGATTTCCGCGCGTTACGCCGCTCCTCTAATGTATCGACATCATGGGAAAATCCGTAACAGCCATTCCTACCTGCTGCAGATCGTGCTCGAGCTTGAAAACGACGCTTCTTTTCTCTCTTGGCCGAATTTTAGCATTGACGCGACAACGGCCTGGTCGTCGTCAAATTTTCTCACGACACGGCTCGTTATTTCTCCTGACCGAGGCATATTTTATTCTGCCGACTTCGTCTATTGATATACGAGCTGGGCTGGCTTTTCTCCTCGCGAAAAGGACCACACCAAGATGATACGCAAACCGATCTCGCGGCCTCTCAGTCGTTGATGTCGCCGTGAGCGAAGCAGCGCGTGCACCCAATATTTTATTGACCGAGCCACCACGAGGCTGGCCACAACAATGCCCACCGTGCATTGTGCGAGCGCGGTGTGGTCTGCTCGATGGCTGATTTACCGCTCGTCTAATTTGTAGGCGGCCGCCATTAAACAATCCATAAATGCGTGCGCGTAAAACACTCCCGAGTTCGGGCGAGTCAAGTCGCCGACCAGACTGGCCAGGGATGCGCGAGCGTCTGGCTCGTCGTTTCCCTGTGTTGTACGTGCACGAGACCGGACAAGAACGTTTTATTCATATTCAAATGGACGAGCTTTACGATCGCGCGAACGCGAGTGAGAACCGCGCCGATACACCACTGGATGGGATTTAGCTTTTGTTCGAAGCCAGTATTGCCATGCTGCAAACGTTCGCGTTTCCTGTTTTCATCGGTGACGAGGATTCAAACATGGAATAGAATGCGGCCGTATTCGTTCAGTCATTGTTTGATCGTAGGAGTAGATGTTAATAAGGGGACGAAAATCGCGATTTAACTAATACGAAATAGTCGACAATTAGTTTAAATTGCTGTTTTACGAAGAAAAATGCAGAATCTGATTTATGTCTTTGACACGCGATGTTTCCGACAGGTTTTCCATTTCTATCGCCCATGTTAGAGTAAAATTGTCGGACATATTTTCTAACGATTCGAGGGTAAACTGCTCGAGGGTGACGAATCTCGTGAATAGCTCTACCGTGCAGTGGACACCTTACTTTAAGATGTTCGCACGAGCGCAACCGGAAGAGCGCGGCAAGCAAAAAGAGGAAAACGAGGAAAAAGATAACCTATTCCATTGATCGCGGAATTCCAGTGGACGGGCCAGGTGTAAATGGCGTGAATGGTTTTCCGGGGCGAGCACGACGAACCCGTTGCTACCTGAAGCAGTTCAGGCCGGCTCGGAATTGCCCATAAACACCATTACGACTAGTGGGCCGACTTACAGCGCACTTTGCCGGACTTATGACGCGGCCATACTTGAATTAGGTACTCGTTACCGGTATTACGTTTCAACCACCTCGTTCGGAAGTGGTCGGATATTCTGACAACAAGCAACCAATCTGAACACGTATCACGGTCAGATGTAATTGAGAGTAAGAGAGAACGAGAGGAAGAAAGGAAGAAAGGAAGAAGAAAGAAAGAAGAACGAAGGAAACGACCCTACAGGAAGAAGGGGGTTACCTTGCAGAGTCCTTAACTCGTGATTCTGTAGGTAAATTGCGCGGTCGAGTTCAACGTTTGGTTCTCCACGGTGCCATTACCGAGTGTGTTCGCCGAGGAAAGAACGCACGCTGATGGTTTCTGGATTAGAAATTCGTGCCCGCGCTTTAGACCGTGAGTTTAGGTTCGCGGCGTGTGTCTGGAGGCGTTGGGGAAAGAAGTTGATGAATTATCTACAGTGGGAAAAAGTGGCTATCAGCACCGACGGAACGTCGCGTTCTTGCTTGGCCAGCCGAGCTCTACGGCCGCTTATGGATGAGAAAGAGCGATAGGCCGATGATTTTAATAGTGTTCCCAATTAATTACGGCTGTGCAGAGCCTAGGGGTCTCGAAACACGTCGACCTCACGTCCGATCTCAAGAGTATGAAAATTAGAACGGCGAACCGGTCGGGTTAATGGGCCCGGTGAACCGGCAAACAAAATTTCGCCTCGTTCTCGCGGCTTCTTGTTCCGAATGCCTTCTAAATTGCGTCTCCAGGGAGCACGTTAATCGCGTGATTTATTAAAGTAGATACCCAAGTACAGATAGTATGTTAATAGGGTGAAGCGTTCTCCAGATTCCGTAACTTTGACGAAGAAGCCGTCTTGAAATCGGCAAAAGAAGAATCTTTTATCCAACTCGATGTTCGCCGCAATTTACATTTTAATCTCTCGATTCCTCGGATCCAACGACAACGGTAGTAAACTTACCGTTTTCATAGTCTCATCTTACATTCCCTGATTTAATCGCTAAATAATCATAAAACGTAATTTCGTGATCGAACTACATCGCTGTCGAAGCTAAACGAGCGCCCGGATCCTTCGAAACAGTACCGTACTTTAAAGACGACAGTACCGTATAACGTAACACGGTTACCTATGAAGATCTGTTTACGTCGAATCAATTTACGTCTAATCATTTATCTAAAGTTGCTTCTCCAAATGTTTGCCGAGAACAATTCTAAATTCTAAATCCTTTCTCATATTCCATCTACAACCCTTTAATTCTCCTCGTGCAAAAGTCTTTCCTCCTTCTAGAACGAGCAATTTTTCTTACTCTGGCGAAAATGGCGGTACATCAGTGCCGTCACTTATACGACTAGACGAGAGAGGACTTTCAAGCTTCGTACGAGTTGGACGAACCCATGAATGGCTCCGGTCCATAGACAGGTCTCAGGCACCCGGACGGCGACGCGTAACACGACGTCGCTTATTGCCAATGCATTTTAAGTAGTCTACCGTACGGGACTCTCTCACGTGCATTGTGCACCTGTGTTGTCCGTGACACCGGATTCGACTCTCCGAGTTACTCTTTCTCTCTCTCTCTCTCTCCTTCTCTCCGGTACGTGCCGTGTACACGAACCTTGCTAGGATCCGTGTGCACAAAGACGAAGACCAAGCAAACGTCATGATACGACGGATTATGGACGGTGCTAGTATTATTATTGGACGGACACGACGATCGAGCTACGAGCAACGATAAACATCGGCATGGGACGAACAGGCCCTGTCGAGATATTTACGAGGTGTGTAATCGTAGGTAAAAATATCAGCCGCGAACGAATTATTTTCTTTGGATTTCCAATGATCCGAAGATAGACACCGGTTTCGAGAAATTCGTAATCGCAAGGAGGAGTCGTGGCGAGCAACGTTATTCGTCGGTAGTCCGCGGCTGTTTATGGGTTTATGGGAAAATTGACAGATATAGCTTGTACATAATATGAAAAAATATATGAAATACCCAAAGCAAAGTAGTCGTGTAGTATTTAAAAGGTGCGATAAATCTCTGTTATTCTTTTTATTAAATATCCGAAATTTTGTGTGACGTTCGTTTCAGTCGTATTTTATCTACGATATTCGCATAGGTAAAAAGTAGGTGCATGAATTTTTTCGGTAGTATCTTAACTATTTGAATTGTAGTTTCTTAAAAAGTTAGGAAAGCGTTCGTCACGAACAATCAATTCAAAAGAGAATCTTGACTAGTTATATCTGTAACTCGGCAGAGAATCGGACAGAACGATTGGCCGCATGCAAACAGCTCGGCCGATGAAGCCATTTTCCTGGTAGCTCTTAGAAATCGCACGACAAAATCTCTGACTTTAAGTAAGCATTGTATGGAAACCAACGCAGAATAATTGTATGATGCCTGCGAACAGACGGATTCCGCTTACAATGTTTTTATTCATCTCCCACCACAGTACCCTTCGAGTCTCGATCGATGATCAGAGGAAAGAACGATCCTACGCGATACAGATCTACCTTTAACGATTACAATCTTTTTTCGCGCGTTTTCAACCAACTTGCGAATATCGAAAATTCTGTATCTGAACGATGAAATTATGAAATTTTTCGAAAAGTAGAGTGTAGTAATTTAGCTTCCGAGAGGCTCGTACAAAACTGAATTTATTAGTTATTCGTTAACTCTAAAGTTACCATCGTAGGTGAAAAAATACACGATGCAAGAGAAAAATAAGATAGTTGGGCTACATACTTTATCAGAAATCATTCAAATGCCCCAAGATACACGTATATAGTAAACGTACAAAATGTCTATGAAAAATTACGAATCGACATTGAACGGTCCCGGCAACTGTGATAGTTCTAGCGTTAAACACGTTGGTTGCCTTCCGTTTGCTATTGGCCGTAACAAAGGGGGCCACCAAAGGGGCCTATCGCTCGATTTTCGAAGTAACATACTATCCACCTCTGACACCGGGCAATTTTTAATCCCCGCCGCCTGGCCAATGAATCACTCTCCGATCTCCTCCGGATGCAGCTACCTTGCTCAGCCTCATTTCGTTCTCATCATCAGAATCCGTATAGCCGGGGGTCGTGAGCTCATATTTCTCGAGCATTATGTCCCGACAGCGCATGCACACACATCGGCCGCCACGTGTGTGGCTGCGACGCGTAAGTAGGTAAATACCTTGGCTACCGGCGCGCACGTAGAATCCGAACGTCGTGCGAGTAGATGCAGCCCCCGAGTAAAAGCGGAACACGGAGGTCTAGTAGAACGACGTCGGTGGCACAAAGGGAGCTGTTGCTCGAAAGACTCGGTCGAAACCAAAGGAACGATAGACCGTGTAAATGCGCTCCCACTGCGAGGACCACAATAGCTTGGACGAATAATCGCTTCGTGGCTTCCGTAACCTCCGCACCAGCGTCTAAAAGTCATGTTCGCTATTAATATGAGCCGACTGCGTCGTGCTTTCGGTAGTATCGTGCCGCGACTTTCCCCTAATTGCGTCCTTTGTCAAACTTCTGCCGCGTTCCGTCGAGGTTGCCGCGAGGAATCAGGCTCGAGGCGTGCGTGCTTGGAAACTTTTACGTCGGATAGTTTTATAAAAAAAGATTTATATCGAGTCGCCCTAAATCTCTAAGGGAAGGTAGTGGAGTGTAAAACTCGAGTTTTCAAAGTTGAAAGCAATTAAACTAGCTAGGAAAAATTCCCCAATGGACGCAAAGAAATTAATAAATGCTTTGCGATGGACAAATATCGAGAGTGTTTTGATTCTCGTTAAAAAGTACTAAAAATATAATATTACAAGAAGCATACTCAACGTTTCAATCGATTTAAAACACGCGATAACTTAAATAGGGCGTTCGATACTTTGTCCGATTTTCCGAAAATAATCACGGCAAATAAAACAGGACTCTGGTTCTCGTAAAGAGTAAATTATCTAGAAAATATAGAGATCCTAGAGTAGTAAAGATATAGAAATGTCCACAGCTGAGAACCGAAGTTATCAAGTTTTCTATTCTTTTATCGTCTTCTTTATAAACAACCCGTGCGATACTTAGGAAAAATAAAATAGGAGAAAAATGGCGATGATGAACATCGATCGAGAGTTTCGATCGCGGCTAGACACTCCAGAGAGTGATTTATTTATCAATTAAAAAGCATCCACATTGGTCCACACGCCAGTTTCCTAACCGCGATGCGCGGGTCGGTACAGGCCGACATCAGCAGGAAGCCAGTTGTTAAAATGGCACGCGAATTTTACGACTCGCGCGTATAGTGCTATAAAATAATCGTAATCTTTGGGTAATGCATGCTCATGCATTGCCGACCGGCAGCCATGCGTCGTATTCCTTCTCAGGCCCTTCCACGACTGGCACAGCGATCGCGATCATAGTGACTATCACTGACAAAGTAACGCGACGAAGAAATTCGATATAAACGCTACGCTATACCGGTCGATTCTCCATAAACGTGTTATTACGGTCCATACTCTAGCGTCGATGGTATTTGCGTAAATAAATCGACGTATCGGGAGGGCGGTGGTTCCGATAATTTGTTTTTCAGAGCATAACTTGTAGTACTTTTGAGTATCGAGATCATTTAATACGATAATCGAGTATACTGGAAGGTATGCAGCAATGTTTTCAAAGTGCTGAACAGTTTCATACACAAAAAGATTCGCATCTGCATGTTAAATTTATAGTCGAATCTTTTTACCATTTTCATTACTACGTCAAAGAGACGTCGCGAAATTGATTTTTTATTTCGACGAACAGGATCTAAAATTTAAGTCTATGGCTAAATTTTGTCATTCTGATTTATTCTCCCATTTTTCGAAAAGATATCTCGAGCATTAATTATTCCAATTGATAAATAGCATTGAAATATCAATAACATCGAATGGATTAATCCTCGATCGTCCCTCACTTTGCCAATTGAAGTTGTTCTTTGATTTTCGATTGACCAAATAATAGGAAACAGTCGATACGATAAAGAGATAAATAATTAAATTTTCAAATTGTTCCTCCAGAAATATAAAGAATGAAACTTCTGTACGTCGTAAGATCGTTTGCATAGTTGACGAACAAAAAAAGAAAAAGCTACATACAAGTCACGTTGCTTTCTCGCAAACTGTTTTTATCAAACTGATACAAGGCATTAGCGATGGTTGAACACGATAGACGTTTTTACCCTGCTATTTATTGGACGTTCGCCAACAATTGAAATACAAGAAGAGTGGAAGTTTTCCAACAAGCATGAAAAGCAAAAGCATCTTTAAACAGTCGTGCAGGTACCATATCGTGAAACGAGCAGTGTTCGACGAGCGATATTAACGTCGTGGTGGCTACATTCGATCGGTTCGATTTGCATGCATAAATGATTATTGTGCTACACGGTGGTAGGAAGAAAGAGCACGCGGTATCGATAATCGTGCGAATTCTCCGCTTGGTATGAATTTATAGCCGATGGTTTCTTCGTTTGACAATTTTCTCGCATACCTCGTAAATAGGCAAGGTCGTAATCCGGGAATTGTCACGAGTTTATGATGTACAGGGTGTATCGTTACGCGTGAACCCACAGCTCTGACGATGAACCGAGAACGAAGCACTGTGCAATTTCATGCAAATGTACCATCTGTTTGACCTTTCCTCGACTCGTATCTACCTCTGTAGTTTATCGTTATATTTAACAAATCACATTAAAGTAATTCGGCCGGCAGCTTTTCCTCGTATATCTCGAAAGTGACGATCACATGCCGTGTAATTAGTTTCATTGATTTATTTACATCCTGGAACTTGACACTAGAACGACAAACCTGTAGTATGTAAAATGGCACGATGGTAAGGAACGAAACCATATATGTACAGTCATACTTCGTTCTCGATAAAAATTCTTTTATTCGCCTTTACGATGGAAGTAAGTGAGGATATCCTTCCTACTTCGATAAAAGTTACAATTCTACTTGGATAAAAATTAACATTAATTTCGTCAAGAGTATCTGCATGCTCTTAATAACTCCAGAAGAAAAGGCAAACTGTAACCTTCGTTTCCACTGATTCGATAGTACTATCATTGAGGACGTTACACCTCCACGAACCGCCATCGAAGCGCTATCTATGTTGCAACATTTTCCATGCTTTCTTACTTACTTAAACCTATAATTCGACACTGGGATTACACATTTGCGCATATTCGCATGTATCGCATTGTAAACGAATAAAGGGTGAAAAGGGTGGAAACGTTAATAAAATTAAGGTATCCGGAAAGGAAAAGGTTGACAGAACAAAGAGTTTAAGACAGAATCGACTAAAACAGTCCCAAGCACCCTACAAATGTAAAGAAAGGGGAAAAGATCGGAATCCTATCGTAGCGACGAGCCGACGGTCGTTAGGTGAGCGTTAACAATCAGCGTAATGCCCTATCGTTTGCCCACAATTAGATGCGTGATATACACATGCATAAATGTAATACGTAGCCGACCGCGCGGCATTATCCTTTATGGCTCGCCGGGCAAATCCATAAAACGGTATAACAGAAAGTCAGGTTTATCCTATTCTCGGTTAACGCGTGTACACGCCGGTGTCAACCGGTGGAAACGGTCGGAAGATACGACGAGGTCAGGGAGTAACGGCCGTTTACATTTGCACGGTGCACGTAACGTTCTCTGTTTAAAGAGTGTCCAGCGACGACCCCCCAGGTGCAACGTCGATTTCTGAAAGTCCGCTTAATTTCCCCGGGGAAAGGAATTCCTTGAGCGCGCAAGAACATAGCCGCGGAACGATCTTCGCGGAAGAACCAATCCTCTCCTCCGGTTGAAACGTAACCACGCATCGTCGAATCGT
>NT_176654.1:694259-707397 GCF_000188095.3 Bombus impatiens
GAAAACGTTGACGCGACGCGCGAAATTATCGAAATGAGTTAAACGAGAGAAAAATTCGTGTCCTGTTATCGAACTGTTAATGCGACTCCGGTGGGTAAGATGCGTGTGTTTTTCTAACGACGTCGTCGCGTTCCCTAACGACGTAGAGCGCAAGACGAAGGTGGTGATGCGAAGCGACACGGTGGAACTCGCGGAAAAAACAAACGTGACGAGCCACGACATCGGAATGAAGAATCGATGACCGTTCTTCTTTTTGTCGTTGCGAGACTGGTCACCGGACGGGTATAAATAGATCCTTTGATTGATTTTAATTAGAAATTCCCGTGCGTGGACACGCGCACAAGATATCGAAAGATCCTTGTCCTTTCGTGATTTTCATCGAACCGCTTACTTGTCTCTGCATACTTTGGTACGTGTTTCCTTTATCAGAAACGTCCAGGAAAATGAGATTCTCGGTTATTAACTTTAGAAACTCGAATTATACTTGGAATTATTCTCGGTCGATTTATAGGAAATTCATTAGGGGTGGTATTGACTTCGTAGGTTATATGGTTTCCCGGATAAAGTATAATATTGGTCGTGCGAAGGAATTCGCGTTATCCCTATCGATCAGGTTCCATCGGCGAAGCAATCGAAACAGTAAGATGGCGTATAACAACGGTGAGTTTATTAAATCATAGAGATTACAGCTAACGAAAACTCCTACCAGCGTTACGAACGATCCAGGGGGGTCGCGAGAGAGATCGGAAGAGAAGGATTCGAACGGTGGTTCGTTACGTTGCGGAAAGGAACGTGTGCCCTGATTGGCGTGACTCGATCCACTTTACAAGAGAGTAAGGCAGACCGTGAGTTGAGATAAAAGACCGATTTTACGGGGCTCTCGCGGAACTCGGCGGAGCTGTTTGCGAGCCATCCTGCGGCCTGATCGAGGAAAGTATAAAGGGTGCCGACGGGCATTGTCTGGCGTTTAGTGCTGGCCCGACCTTTGCTACGTGTATCGCGGCCCCCACGGCATCCCGATGGGCTTCTTAAACGTTCCTCTCTGCCGCTTCTCTTTCTTCCTCTCCTGCCAGGTCTTGCGTTTTGCTGCCGAGTCGTAATACCCGCGCTTACGACTTCGCGTCTCGCACCTCTTCGATCCGCGTCACGAACGTCCTGCTCCTTTTGTAATCTTCGAGGACGGGCGACTTATTCCTCCCAAGTTCATCGAACGCGCTCTATTGGCAGCTACGTCGTGATTCTCTTCTGGCATTAATCGAAGAGTCGCGAAACTGCGTACTGTCCTTCGATCAAACGTACGTCTCTTTCGCGTACTTGTAATCACGGACTCGTAGAAATTGATCGCGTATAGTTTTTATGCAACGGTAGCGATAAAATGATTCGTATATTTTTGATGTAATGGTAGCGACGAAAACTTATTTTATTACATAAAATATATTTATCATATAGAAAAAATAAATTGAACTTAAACTAAGTCGGACATCGTAGGTTTATCGGTAGACCTAAAGCACGCTATATTATCCCATTTTTCCGTTATTCTGCCAAAGTATCTGAATCTTTTCCGTGAAAGATATAAATTTGTAAGGAAATAGGATAAATAAGACGTTTCTTGATCAGGCAGATTTTATACGAGACATTTTATGTATACTCTTAAAAAAGTGTGAATTAAAGACTAACGATGTCTCGTAACACGTGCAACAGGCCAGATTATTCCTTGCGACGTTCAAGATGGAATTCGAAATTGTGAAAGGCGATTCGAAAAATCTTACCTTGCTGTACGGTCGCTAGATTCATCGTTGTTCGCTGTTAGTGCCAATAAGAGCAACAGAATTTCACCGCAAAAGTTCTAATTAAGCGTGCGATATCTCGCCGCGATAACCCTCGAGCGGACGTATAAAGAAAGGCGCATTGGTGTGATTATCGAGGCACGATCTCGAGCGCCATGCTGAATCGCGACCGAGAATCGACCGCGGAGAACCGACCCCTTCGATCGCGATCTCCGCGCGCGATTTCAGCGTCCCGATCTCTCTTTCCACCTTTCCGAAATTGTAACGAGATCGACGTTCAGCGTCGGCGGCGCCGGTCACGCCCATCACGGCCTTTATCTTAATATAATCCGGATCGGAAATTCACGCGAGCTGCATACGCGCCTCTGCAACTTTCAAACGTGCCGCTCGCGGTAAAATCGCGGTTCAAGCGGTTATCTCGTTGAATCATCGATGATCCTCGACCTCTACTCGTCGTCTATTGCCGGCGAATTCTCTGTCCATATTTAGTCGAACATCTATTGTCCTCGTGAAAGTAATCGTCTTTCATATATAGATTTAACTTATGATTAATATTTCGTTTGTGTGGGTGAAATTGATATCACGGATTGCTTAACTGCGTAACTAGCTTGACTGAATTTTGTAGTTTGGGCGAAAGTTTGCAAGTTGGACGAGTGGATGTTAGCGAGACGTGGACGTGGTTTGGGCGATAATTAATTTGTTCGTTGGATCATTTCTTATATAGAAGCTTCGTCGAATAAATTCGAATAAATAGGAACGAAATAGTTAAAAAAGGATTTGTTTTCGTTTAGGTCTTAGTTAGGTATTTGGTAGATACGGAGCGCGGCTAAAAATAAATGACGTAGAAGATGTGGGAGACGATTTTTGACGAAAGTAGATCAGAGGTGTATAATGACTTTTCTTTTCCAAAGCTTAAGACCAAACCACGAATAGAAAAATGCTCGTTGGCACGACATCTCGTGCTAGACGCCGTATAAAGAGCTTCTGATATCTCTTGCTTTCGACTCGTCCTTTCCACTTAACGGGTTAATCATACAGCATGCGATATTTACGTCAACTGCGTTACTTAATTAATTGACTGAACGCAACATGTGCGTCATTATACAACGGCGAGCGTGTCAAAAATAAAGAATCTCGTATGTAGTACATTAATAGTACCATGATCCACGTAACGAGTTAACTCGTCCTTTGCATTTACACTGACGCGAGACGTTCGACACGAAATCCGTGAAACATCCACGCGAGGCAGAGCGATCGTCAGCTCGAGTGTTCGATCCGATCTCGAGAGCAGTACGCGCAACGACGCAGTCTGTTCGAGGGACGCGTATTACATAGTATTAATTTATGCGCGCGCTATCGCCGCGCATAAATTATGGAACTCGGACGCGCGCGGCTCGCACGCGAGACGGCTCGTTACACACCGGTGAAACGTGCTTCTCGCGCGTAGAAGATCCCTGCCGGATAGATCGCGATAAAACAAATACAACCGTGCGTAATTGTCAGTGTAATATTATTAATTATCGCTGCATTAATGGAACGCCGTCGTAGCAATGTTGATGAGACGACGATTGTTCTTGACTACGAAGACGGAATGTTGATCGGTACTTCTTGGAAAATCGCCAGTTTCTAGCGCTTTAGGTGAAAGATTTTCCTGATCTCGCGACGATACATAAATTAACAGCCGTAAGTATCCTGACGCTTTTGTCGGTTTTAAGTAAATTCTATAATTAACGACTGAAAGTCCACGTTTGTCAGCTTTTTACGAAATCGATAAATTATACATAAATTGGAATTGTTCGTCGAAAAAACTTAGATAAGATTACGCCGAACTAGTGTATTCAAATTAGATACACGATTTAGCGATTTGTTAGCTGGTTCTACATCTTACCGATGCAATTAATCATCGTGGTCTTTTTACGCGATTAGAAAAACGCTTTTCGTTTGATTTATAGCTCAGCTGCTCAAGGGTAAGAAGCTTCCATAAATTTTTATTACATTTCATTTTAGAAGATAAGTTTTATCCCGTCGCGTGTAACATTTCCCTATAGACAGTAACAAAAAGTGCGATTAAGAAGCAAATGATTTTCAAGAAAAATTCTTTCATCCGTAATTTTCTAATCGCTTTACGCGTTGCGAAAAACAACCAATTAAACAATCGATCAAATGTTCTTGAAACGAATATCGCAAGGATCGTTGCTGTTCAAATTTCATTTAAAAAATAATTGCTCGTCTATTACGTAATTGCGAGTGTCATCTCGTTGATAAGCGACGCATTAACAGAATACGCAATTATTCCTGGAAAGCCGAAGCTCTGCTGACATTACCGCGAGATTTTCTTAATTCGATGTATTGTTGTTCGGAATGTTGATTAATGTTCCACGGGAAATTGTGTTTTTTAACCATCGTGGGTGGAAATATACCACTTGTGCTTTGAGGAGCGCTTGTTTCTTTTTTTCTCTCTTACCTATTGGGAATGAAATAATTGATGACTCGATGAGACGTATAAGTGGGGACTAATTAATGAGATCCTTGAACCTTTCGCGACCCAGACTCTGGAATGAATACGGTAACAGGCTTCCGGATGCAAACTGTGTCCTTTTCGAAAACGATCGTTTGTCAATAGATCACAATGAAACTAACGTGCAGGCTCGTAATTGAGAGTATAACGTTATTAATGATTGGTACACTAATGGTACGAGCGATTATTGTTACGGGGGACGACGATGAAAGGATGGAATGTTCTTACAAGTGGAAAGTTATTGTTGAGTTGATGTATCGTTCGATGGAATGTTAATCAATGCTCTCGGAAAATTGAATGTTTCTTTCTATCGCTGTAAGTAAAATGCATTGTAACATCAAGGATACACGAGTTAACGAGATACATAAATGAGACTTTTACGGCCCGGGTCCTTGTAATAAATTCCGTTCAAGGTTTTCGGGTACGAAGCTTGCTTTATTCCAGATGATGCGCAAAATCGAATTCTTCGTCTTGATATCGTATCGAAGTATCTAATTAAATCGATATTTTAGGTTTTCTTTGAAAATTCTCGTATTGCCTATTTCTGAACAAATCTATTAGGTGTTCTCGACGCCTCTCAACGCGTAATATATTATTCGATCGATTCTCTTTCTTTCTTACGAATCCTCGTTATTTCTCCGAGAAGATAGGGTGAAAAAGAAGAAGGAAAACAGAAATCTTGGAACACTCTGCAGCGCGTCGCGAATGCAAATTGCCGAGGACCGTTAACGGCCGGCTCTAAATCTTTAACAGCCTTGGTTTGCCTCTCCGAGACCACTAACTTACAAGTCGTAAGAGTTCGCGGGACGTGCGAGACCGACGCGGGACAAAAACAAACTCCGTTACTAAATGAACTCCGTCGAGTTTCTCGTTAATGGATTTATCGTTTTCCTTTTTCGTCCGTTTGGTTTCTGCTAACGCGCGAAAACACAGTACGAGCCAAAAGCAAGGTGATCCGATTTTATTTCATTTCGAGAGTAGAACCTTTACGCCACTTTCGTCCATTTAATTTCCCAATAACGTATTCGTAAATTTAATTCCCCTAGAGCGAACAAAATCAAGATATCAGGAGAAAAATTTATCTTTCGAGTTTCAAAGAAGGTAGAATGAAATGCGTTCGGGAAGACAGGAACATTCAATTTCAAGGATAGAGAGACGCGAGATAAACATTTTGCGTAAATTTGCCAAGCTTCAGGAAAGTTACGCACATTTGAGGTTCCATTAAGAAAACGACATTTCATATGCATTAACTCGACGCCGTTTACCGGATGCTGCGATACTACAAAAATTCGTAATGACTTGGAAATGCGTAATTCACCGTGAATCTGACATTGTATCGTCATACGCAGCGTGATGCCTAACATGTCTAGAAATTAATGTATAGAAAGTAAATATAAGACAATTAGAAACTCGCGAATGGAAAAAATGCGACGATATCGGTGAAGCAGCACTGGAAAATTTGCAATTAGAGAATATCAAAAATTCCTTACGACATTTATATTATCGAACTTTCAATCTCGAAACCCGAGGAAATTAGCGACTATATTCCCTCTGTAACTCAAAATCGCATCAAAGCTAGCTAACAAGCATCACGTAGGTACACTTGCACAATGTCATTATATCGGGAATAAAACTATGACTAAATTTCATTTCAACTTCAACTACAAATTACTTTCGAATAAGCAGATTACTAACCTTGAAATCGAAATTTTCTAATCGTTTCGAAGCTAATAACACGATATATACCTGAATATAATTTATATATTTTTGCGTATTACGTGCATTCTACGTCGTTCTTGCGTCTTCGAGTTGCCATATCTTCGCATTTTCTTGTAATTTGTCTGGTATCATCTACGGGAACCACGATTCGGCCGATAAATAGGACCGCGTATTCGAATAAACTGCCATTCTTAAAAGAACGATCCACTTTCGAAAAGTCCGAAACGAAATTTAATCAAATTTACCGTTAAAATCACCGATCGAAGCGCGTAACGACGTTCAACGGATTGATCGTGGTCCTGTTTCCGGCCTGATAAAAGTTACAGAACGCGTTGAATCTCGGCGGCGTGAAATCCCATCTGGAAATCGAGCGAAACTTGGCGATCGGTGGAGATTGAGCGGGGATCGGTCGTGGATAAGACCGTGGCGGTATAGTATGTCGGAAATTATAGGGTGTTATTCGCGGGGCATCGCACGAGCCAGGCTATGCGATTGGACGAAGATAGCGTTCGCCGGAGCAGCGGTGCAAACTCTTGGCTGGCAAGAGAAACGGGAAGGGAGAGGAAGCGCGCGTTTATAAGGTCGATTTTAATAGGGTTTTGGTTACAATTATGAGACTGGTAATGGAGGTCGGCGCTCATTACCTCGCTAAACTGGAACTAATTATTATGTTTCACGGCGCGTTGCGATAATTCCTGGACTCTCTCGAGGGCGTAGAAAAGCGAACCGTTGCGATTCCTCGAACGTTCACCTGGAGTACACGCGCCGTGCAAAAATTCCTCGTTACTATTGGGGAGGAACGCGTCGAACGGGATACACTCGGCGAGCGTAATTGGTTCAGACGCGTTTCGCGATTAAAGTCCCGTCGCGTGCTCGAACGCTACACCTGGGTGGAGAATTAATCGCGAACGGAAAGCAATCTTTCACCGAAGGAATTCAAACGAGCTGCGGTTCGATTTCATTGCCACGAGAATGGCACTGATCGTTAGGAATTGGTTTCTAGAAAGATTCTTCTCAATTTTTCCATCTTTTTGAACTTTATTCCGCAGTAACATCGGTGCTTGTTATTCCGATAAAAAATTCTATTCCGTATATGTATATCGTTGAATCTCGAAAAACTGGTCTAAGTTAGTCTGGCGTCCAAGCACGGAATTTCATATGTGGAGGTGGTTGCGTTGTTATTTAAACGACGAGATAACTCTATGTTAAAACCGTTATGTGTATTTAAAATAATTGATAGATACAGAGAATGTTCGCTAAGACGCTCCGTACTAGATGATTCGTCAAGACAGTGTATAGATCGCTGTTAAAATCGTTCGAGACTGAAACTGAAAAACTGATATTGTTTCGCACGACTGACTGACTTCTGGAGAACATGGTCGTCGATTTATACTGGTTTGTTTACGGTTTTTGTTTTACGGTTGCACGTAGCGGCGACAATGTTTTGCTCGGAGTTTATTTATCGCTGCATTATGTGTAGCCTAACGATATTGATACTCCGAGGCAAAACAACAACATGATTCGAATTGCCCTCTAGCTCGTGTGCCGCTACACATATTTACTAATAAAAAATAACACCGCTATCGATTCATTCGTACTTTACATTTGCGTCATACTCGATCCATGCAAAAACGAGAGTCCTCCGGAGCGCGAGTCCGATGAAATAGAGGAATGGCGAGGACAAAGGGCATGAAACAGTCCCCGAATGGATCTCCACGTGGGGCCCGATCGGTGCTGCGCTCGAAAGAAGCGAAGAGTGTGCGAACGTATTAACACCTCGAAGGATTTATGATATTAGGGCAGAGTAAGGCGACCAGGAGGAGGTCGTGAACGAGAAACACCGTGAGTAGGGAGTGCACAGGGCCCGAACGGGGTTCCCTGCGGCACGGCGGGTCGGCTCTCACAGAGGCCACTGGAACAAATGGGCTCGATTTCATATTTTGTAACACCCTCGCTGTTCCACAGCCGGTGCCCGAGAGCACCCACGCACCTGCGATCTATTTCATCGCAGTATTTCTCTGGCTAATGCTGGCCGCTAGCTCCTCGGAATTAAGCATCTGCTTTTAAATCTCCTCTGTTCTTGTATTCTTCTTCCTCTTCTTTTTCTCCTCCGTGCACAAAAATTAAAAGCGAGGACTTGCTCTCGTCTTGTCGATGAAAGTAATTGTCTTCGTATTAACGTAGTTCTTAATGATCTATTTAGTATGACATCGGGGATTAAGACGAAGAGAATGCAGCGTAGAAATACGGATAATTTCCAAAGTAGCGAAATATCGTTGTTAGAATAGGTTTGAAGTATCGCGCGATTCCTCGTTTCATTTGAAAATGCATTCGTTTTTAACGAAAATAGTACCTGTTAGACGCGACGCTTTTGTTTCTATTTCGTATTCTCTCGAAGGACCACGAGGCCCGAAGCCATAGTCTTTTTTCTTCCACGCCTTTGCGAACCCAGGCTCCAGTGATGTATAGCCGTGGAACACGCATGCAACGCGCCACCCCCGCAGACCTATCCGCTCTCGCGCCACTAACAAATTGATATAATTTGTTGTTAACGGGCTGCACAGTCATAGCCCGCGGCTACGATTCGAGCGAACCCGGAAAGCTGCGCGAATCGGTCGTCCGAATAAAGAATTCTTGCTCGAAGTAGGTTAACGCGTCTCCTTCGAGTTGCGTCAGTGGGTCAGTTCGCGTCGTCGCTTGTTATTCGATCGATTAGTCGACTGTTACCGTGTAAAGATTAATTCGAGGATGGTGGAAAAATTCGTCGATTCTACCAGTGGGAAAGTAGAAATTATATGGTTCGTCGAATTCCTTCGAGTTTACAAAAGTCGTAAGACAGAGGTATCGTAACCTGTATCTGTGCAACAACAAACGAGACGCGATTTTCTAGTAGAAACGCGGGACGTTGACACGCGAGAGGTAAACAGGTGAATCCCCGTGGTCGATCGGTGACGACTTTATCGTGGCATCCGTGAGATAGTCAAACAAGCGGAAGGAGATCTGTAACGGGCTCGTCCTTTGTCGTCGGTTCGTGTGCCATATATCGTCGTGCGAACGCGTACTCTCTGACTGTTTGGTGAAACAGTTTGACGGGGTTACATAATTGCCGAGCAAACGTTGACTGTCTTGGACAACTCGGAGGACGTTAAAGGAGGGCAAACATTCAACGATAGCAAGACGTACCGGGCCCGTTTCGAGCCAACGCGTCTCACCGACTCATTGTTACGAGAAATTGTTCTCTTTTGGAGACGTCGACGCGAGTCGAAGATCGATCGATTCGAACCGACTATTTATCAATCGTGAAAAGTAACCTCTTTCGTATTGGACGTGAAATACGCGAGTAAATAAGTAAGTAAATAAGGAGTAGAACGGCTTCGTGAAAACTTTTCGCGAATCCAAGATCGAAAAAATTCAATCCGCGATAAACTTTGCTCGAGATTTTGCAAAAATTACAAACCCAAAATGACACCTTCCGACTGTCGAAAATAATTTTTCGAATTTATTCAAATTTAAGCAATTTCTTGCTCAACCTCGACGAGCTTTCACAAATCCGCTTAAATTTCCTAACGAGTTCTTAAAAAACTTATTCGATCGATTTACAAAAATTCGGCTGTTTCTTTTTTTTTTTTTTTTTCTTCTAAAGTAATTTTGTAAAACGCAATAAGCGTTTAACGGCGAACCAAGCTTTCCACTTCCATAAAGAGTAAAACGACACGTTGCTCCCGTGACTTCCCTCCTTTCGGCTGTTGCACTGATCGCATGATTAATTGCCGGTCGATGATTATGCGTTTAACACGTCGGCGAGGAGGTACTTGTCAAAATAACGAACGTAACGAGAGCCGCGGATGATCGGGAAGAGTATCGACGGAAGACGATACCTTGTACAACTCGATCGTTGCCCTCTCGCGGAGGGTGAAAGGGCAGCATCTCGTTATGTAAAAGGGCGGTCCAAATACCAAGCAAATTGGCACGACTCCCACACTATGATCGGTTGTCTCGCGTGCAAAGAAGGTAAGTGGCCAGACCGAGATCCGCTCGGAAACGAACCAGGCGCGTATTATAACGAGCCCTCTGCTACGTACCCCACGCCGTGCGTGCGTCATTATATATTACGTTACGCTTACGCGTATGTAATTGCGAGCATCGTCCACGAAAGCCTTTGATTTATGTCTTCATACGAGAGATGTTCGCGAGCGCGTGGGCAGCGACCTGGACGTCCTTCTGCTCGTCTCTTTCTCTTCCCTTACGCTTTCGACCCTCTTCGCCGAGTTGTTCACCTTTCTGTCGAACCAGAGAATACCCATAGAGAGCCGTTTCCTCCGCGTGCACACGGTCCTGGCGTTGATTATAATTACGATATAATTTAATACAGTCACACCCCCGTTTCTATACGCTGCACCGAACCACGATCGTTCGACCTCGCGAAGAAGAAACTCGCCGTAGCTTTGGCATCCTTCTTTTCTTCTTTTGCTTTCTTCCTCTTGGGTTTGTCCGCAGAACGTTTCGAGACCACCCACCA
This sequence comes from Bombus impatiens, assembly GCF_000188095.3. Classification (NCBI taxonomy): domain Eukaryota; kingdom Metazoa; phylum Arthropoda; class Insecta; order Hymenoptera; family Apidae; genus Bombus; species Bombus impatiens. The sequence continues at coordinate 704,803 of NT_176654.1, forward strand.
GTTTTTGAATCGAATCATTTTCTTTGTTCTTAGCCTGGTCGGGTTCTTGGCAAAGAACGCGTTTAAGTCTCTCTCGGTACACGCACGTATATGCTGTTTTAGGCATTAGATCGGTAAAGATCCAAGTCTCGAAAGAATAATCTTATTCCTTCGTCGGTTGCGACATAACGTTCTCGATCTATATGACGAGTAGCACGATCACAAATCTTCCTCATCTTCTATATAGAAATCGATCGTCGAAATATCGCTTAGTTACGTTAGATAGAAGATAGCCTGTAGTTGAAAATTTGACGAGTAGGGGATGGACAAGCCATTGGACAATTCTTCCATTTACGTTAGCTAGCGATCGTAAATTTGGCGAAATTAAACCTGCAACTTGAATCAAGAACAGTAGTGAAACGAATAAAAATTGAATTGATTTTAAAGTCCCCTAATTAGAGTATCGCTCGCATACTTCTGACAACTCGATGTGAGGAATCGAGCGTTTCTCAAGGCTTTCTGGTTTCCAAGAAATCTCGAAGCCTCGTCACGTCGGCGGCGTCTGTCTACGCTTGGACAGCACGAAATTCTCGCCAATTTGCGAGCTATCGCGAATGGACTCGGCGAAAATCCGCGGCGTAACGAAGAATCTCGAAAACCGGCGCGTACAGATCGAGTGAGAATCGGTAGAAGCGGCTGGTCGCGCGCCTAATTAGAGAGTCGCCGTCAATTTTGCCGGCAACATTTTAAACCGTCCACATAGCGCACGCCCACGCGATTTAGCTCCAGGCAAAACGGACCCCCCGCGGCCACCTTCCGACCGTCTAATTACCGAACAAGCCTATCTTCGAGCGGGACGTTGCCAGTGAGGTCGTCGTCAATCTACGGGGTGTCCTAAATTCGTACATCCAGCAATTCCGCCTCGCTTTTCCCGTTTCGCTGCCCCAAATCTATATCCATTCAACGACGCTCCGTTACATCCTGCTTTAATAACATAATCCAACATATTAATTAAACGAATCGTCCAGTATAGAGTGTGCGAAGTCCATGACACGGTTAATTGCTCCTCGCATTTACTATTCTACTCCTGCCAAACCATGTTAATTCAACGATCCCTTGTTAATCGTTGTATCGGTAGAATAACTTTAAACTTTAATCGAACAAATCATCCACTACGAGGAGCGTGTTAAACGCATACGACAATTAATTTCTACCCACGTTTCCTATCGCGCGTCTCTCCATCCGTATCTATTTAATGCTACTCGATTAATTCTCATCCTAATAGAACAATCTGCAATATTAATCGAAGAAAACAGCTGTTATCTTCGTGTTTTCACCCTGAAACGTCAATTCGTTGCTCCATCCTAAAGACTCTAGCGAACTATCTCTAAAACGTCGAACGTAGCCAAACAGGCTAGGGCAATTTCCGTATTTTCCCGTGAAGAAACGAGCCTCGATAATCGAAGCGCCACGTTGCAGCTTGCCGAGACGATACGTAACCTCATCGACCCGGCTGTCGTCGGTTCCAGAGACACCCTGTGAGCTGACCGGCGCATAGGATAAGCCAAGTTGTACGTAAGGCTCGTACACGCGCATGGAACGGTGCGATCAGCTCCGGTCACCCAGCCGGTCGCGTAATAACGTTACCGTGAAATAAGACCGACCGTGCATCCAGCTGCGAAGCTCGCATAAACTCGGCCGATTGGATCCTAAATCGGTGCTGGGTCGGTTGTCTTAAGTCCGAGAGGGGAATGCCAACAACGCACAACACACCCCCGTGTGTCGGGACGGGATCGGCGCGCACTCGCGATGATCACATCGCGTATTTATGCGGCACGCGTAAATTTCGTCGACACACGGCTTCCCGGAATTTCGCCGCGGCGCAATGCACGCTTGTAAGCCGCGTTGGCCGCCGGCCGAGTCAGCATGATGGAGAGGAAGCGAGATAGCACTGGAATTAATTTGTTAATGCATCCAACGTGTGTGTATGTATGCTGGTCCGATCGTTCTCTCTATTCTCTCTCTTTCTCTCTCTTACTCTGCTCTCCGCGTGCCTTGCGATGTACATGGTTCACGCGCATGGGGAACGCGTGCACGTTAGTAAGTCACGCGCTACGTGGAGAACGCGCCGCGTGGATGCTGGATGGGACGCTTTGGATTTAGTGGACGTCCGATAGAGCCGTCTCAATTACGGCACCGGGCTCCAATTTATGGCGGGAGATTTCGCTGGACGGTACACGCGAACCACGGAGCGCCGTGTCGTTGGAACGAACGTCGTCTTCGTTGCTTTCTAGGACGGCCACGTCGATAGAGTCATCAAGGGAAGCCGGTCGTTTCTTTCCTTCGCGCCTATTGCTGTCCTCCCTCTTTCGAAAGTCTTTCAATCGAAAGAGCATTAAGCACTTAAGGTTACTTAGAACGGTGCTAGCCAGCCAGTCAACGAGCGAGCCTGCCTCTTAGCACGCGCACGACGCGTTACATAATCCTCCAACACCGAATACCTGGAGAAACGACGCTTATCCGAAGCTCGTTAGCCGCGTGTTACCGCATAAAAGATTCTACACGGATATCACTGTCGGGCGAGAATAGGTCGAGAGACAAAGGAGAATTGGAGGG
>NT_176654.1:707730-710749 GCF_000188095.3 Bombus impatiens
TAGGTCGAGAGACAAAGGAGAATTGGAGGGGGGGGGGGAGAAGGCGGGAGAGAAAAGAAGGAAGAGGGTCGAGTCTGGGTCAGGAACCGGGTCGAACAGACAGAATCGGTACGAAACGGGGTGGGGCTTCACGATCACAAGAGGCGGGCTGACAAGACTGGATGTACCTGTCGAAAGGAGATGCACTTCTCTTCGAGCGCGAAGTGACGTGCTCTCACGATCCCTGAATTCTTCGACGATCGATTCGAATCTCTGAGAGAGCTACGTCATGGAATTCTGGATCGAGGCTGTTTCGATGTTTCTCTCGTCGATGTTCTTTTGGTATGTGGTATTTGAGGTTAAGGCGAGTTTGGCGAGTTCTTATAAACCACTATGCACTTGTCGATGAACATCGATTTTTGTCAATAAGTATCGCCAATGTATTATTATCGTATGAGTAAAACGAGTATCGTAGCGAGAATAGACGAGTATCGTATTATATGCCGATAAGTATTGTTAATGTATTCTCATATAAGTAAGATGAGAATCGTATCGTATATCGCTGTGTATCGGTTCTTGCGTCGACGAGTATAGCATAAAAAGTTTCCTAGCAGCGACTGATCGTATGTTATTCGACGATCTCTAAACACCAAAAGGTATTTTATCAATTGTCGTGATCGAGCTTTTCAAAAGCATCCTCCGACGTTCTTCTTTCAGGCTTTTCCACCGATGTTGCTCCTTGTAATAGCTGCTTCTACGATAATTAATTTCGCGAGATGAGCGTAAGAATCGATATCCCGAGCAAAATCAGGTTGCTGGACTCACTACGGTGACACGGCTGGAAATTGAATCTATCAAAACGGAAGAGGAATTCCCGCCCTGTCAGCCGTACCTCGTGTAACCTTTCAAGGGCTCTACTTCTCGTCCCGGTGCGCGGACAATGCGTTACGGGATACCAGAAGGTCCGGTACCGGCCGCAGAAGGGCCGAGAGCCGCTGACGGGCCATCAGATAAGCTCGTGTTTGCCTAACCTCTCACCTCCCACCGGGGTCCGGCACGCAGCGCGGCTCCAACAGGAACAGCACCGGCCCCGAAGAAGTGGGTGCTGCTCGTCTCCACTGCGACGTGACGGACAGGTTCACCGTGTCTTCCTTCCTCGTGATCGTTTAAAAGCTTTCGAGAGCTATTCCCCCTTCTCTCAACGAATCACGGTTCGCGTTAATAGCTTCGAGGAACCCGCGTTCTACGCTTCCGATCGGAGTTCGGGCAATCGAATCTTCGATTTCGTCGTTCATTTTCCCGTTTTCATACGCGATCAGCGATAAGTAAATAGAAACTTACGCGCGATATTTTTCGCGCTCTATTCGTCGAGTACTTTCAAAAGGTAATGTAGACGTTGGTCAAAAACGTTTAGCGTTCAGTTAAAGGAAAAACAATGACGCGCAATCCTGGTCACGAATGCGACGCGTCAGAATTTAAACGGCGATTTCGATAAGTTGATGTGGAACAAGGATACATTAGGATTTGCCGAATTAGCGAACTAACGTTACACTCTTTCCAGTATTAGTTAATTTACGCGTGTGCTGATTGAAATCTGATTCTCTCCGAGTTGTATCAGCCGTTTCTGGACTGTATAGAAAATATCAAACTACCAGATCACTCTCTCGAGAAAACAGTACAAAACACAGATAACCGAAGACGTGATTAGAAAAGGACTAGAGATTCGTTAATCAACGTCGAATTGATTCGTTGGCATTAGCACGCGAGAAAGAGGCGACACGAGGGCGAAACGCACAATGTCCCCCGAAGAAGATACTCCGGCACAGTACTCGTATATACGAGAATAGCTAGCAGAGGAGACTGTGAAACCAAATCACCATTAGCGGGAGAACCGTATCTCCAGCTTCGACGTAATAAACCAATTCTCTCCCTCTTGAGTGTCGAGGAAGAAAGTGTGGCCCGGTCGAGCGTCTTCTAATTGGACTGCATTCCACCCGAGTTCCCCTCCGCGTGTATATGCTTTACCGGAATTTTCATTAGCGCGGGACTTTGTCGTGACGAAACAGCTACCACGGTGAGGTGTATCTAAGACCGCGACACTGGTGTACACGCGCGTGAACGTGCTTTACGCCGGCCAGGAATCCTATCGTCTCCGAACCTCTTAACGACTCGATCGAATCTCGATTCTACGAGCAAAGGTTCAACGAATGTTGACCTTTTTCCAAGTACAGCTACCAACGACCAAATTTCCGTGTTCTCCGTCTTTGGAATATATATATATATATATCTTTTTCTCTCGCGCGATCTCCTCTGCTTAAGCTCTTAATCAAAATTGTCCAAAAATTGTCATTCTCGAGAACGAACGTGCAAATATATACGATTCAGACGCGAAACCTGCATAGTCCCGTTCTACTGTCAGATCGCCTGGAAATCTGTACTCCTTTCGGCTCATCCTTTCTTTTCCTCCAACTTTGCAAAAATTACTCAAGATCGAGAAACGACTTCGAAAGCGGCAGCATCGTATGTATCCCTAAAATACTCGAATGAAAAGTACAAACGTACGAGACCCGCTTCTTTTTACTCGATCGTCAGAACGAAATCGCCGGTTAATTACGATTTATCGTGCAAGACGCGCGTCGCTGGGCTTGACGTTCGGCGATCCGCGCTTCCCGGCGGCCACGGAAGGCCCTTGTACAATACCGATCCGAGAGAGGCTGGAGCATCAACAGGACCGTGCACGAGGCGAGTGGAAAGATGCCAAGGAGATTTTAGCGGTAAGAGGCACGGCATAAAGAAGAGCATTATGTCCGGCGTATAATGCAGCCACGTAACGGCCGATCGGGTAGAGATGGTCGATCGATGCCGATCGTTTGATCATGGTGGCGATGCCGATCGTGCGGCAGTGGCGGGATCCTTGCGAGGAGAAACGACGAGAGACCTTTTAAGAGCGCAGAGAACGCTCCAGCATGGGCTAATTGTGCGATATTGTGCACCGACAATGCTCTAATGAAGCATTGTCCATGCTCGACACCCGCCTCGG
>NT_176654.1:710775-712575 GCF_000188095.3 Bombus impatiens
CCCGCCTCGTGTCCCTTCATTTTTTCTCTCCTTCTTTTCCTCTCTTCGTTTCTTTCCCATCTTCTTTTCTTTTTTTGATTTTTACGCGGTGTACGAGATCGACACGCGCGGGACACGAAAAGCGAACGTGTTTCGTGGAATGGTGAGATACATGCCGGTACAAAAGACACACGGTGACGACCTGTTCGACGTCCCGTCATATGCCGGACGTGCCAGGATTCTTGCGGAGGTCAAAGATCGGCCGCGGATATTCTAATAAGCGGTCGCGGTGAAACAACGAGCCTTTGTTGTCCATCGTGCCGCGAAGGCGCCACGACGAATTATCGTTTGTCAGCGACAAACGCGAAAAATACGCTGCGACTTACGTAATTACACGCGAGCCTTGACGGGTTGAGGTGTGCTGGCCTGTCGATATCGCTTCCGATCGTCTTATTTAAACTCACGCTTTAAGTGTGGTTCCTGTGGGCAATGTAACATTCCCAAACGTGGACAACGTTCGAATTTTCTCTCTAGCGACGTCTATCGACTTGATAAGAAAGATGTTCGCGTTTTTATCATAGCGAATATCGCTGAGATTCCCTGATTCGTTCGCGTATCAATGTCTCTTTGACGCGAATACGAAAGAAAGGAGAGAAAAGGAGTAATAAATTGGAGATATCGTGTGGTTGCATTTGGAGATCGTGGGAGGCAAGGCAGTGAAAACACTACTGTGGATTCTACGAGCGCGATTCGTATGAATTATGCGTAGATAGGAGAGAAGAAGCCGACCAACTATTGTTCATGCAAATGTTGCCGGCTTTTCGCCGGCGGATCGAACATTCGCCGCATCCAGCTCCACCACTGGACTCTTAATAGTATTGAAATTGCTAGTTGGACGCATAATCGAGTTATAACTTTTACCGAGGATGATGAAGGTGGATAGTAGGAACGCAGTGAACTCGCGCTAGCGCGGCTAATGAAAACGAAATCCCTTCGAGGCGCTCTAGAGGCAGACGAAACCTCCTTCCTGGGGAAGGCGCCGTTCTGTCCGTGGCTACTGTGAGAAGCTATTTCCAGTTCCCTGCAATTTCGCCTGCGCCGTTTTCGTCAGGCTTGCACGCTTCTTCGTTTTCATGGCAAATGCACGAACGATGCAAGATCCTTTCGCTTTAAACAACGTAAAAATCTTTCCTTCCTTTAACTGCAAGTTTAAGCGTACACGCAATGTCTCCAAATCGAAAAGCCCGTTAGCCAAACGATTTATCAAAGCTCGCAAAAAGCCGTAGAATCGTCCGGCAGCATCGAACAAGCCCCGGCCTATAGACGGGCCGGGATCTGCGGTAACTTCGTCACGCACGGCCAGATAAAATCAGCCTCGAAAGTTGAGAGTTCTCCAAGCGCAAAAAGTCCATCGATTCCGCGAAGAGGAAAGCACACCGATTGCCTTGCCTCCTAACCCTGCTAAACCCACCACTGATCCCGGTATCAGTCGCCTCGTACGCGCAACGAACAACGGCGCGTTTATCACGCTCGACTAATAGAAAATTATCTTTCTAATTTAAATCCCTGGTGGCGGATGGACCGAGCGAAACGGTTCTCGTCTTGTTGAAGAAGATGCGGCCATGTTTGCGGGCGCGCGCACGAGCGCAGAGCTCGCAGGGAACACAGGCCAGGTTGCATCGCGGTGCACGGCCGGTTAACGGGCATAGATATATCCGGCTAGAAATAAAATCGGCGATAGTATCTTGGCTGAATGAACTCTCCCACGCCTATGCCTATTCGCGCTCATCCGGCCTGGTCGCGCGTGCGTGTGCTGGCCAT
>NT_176654.1:712907-723909 GCF_000188095.3 Bombus impatiens
CCATCGGGGTTCGACCCTCCGACCCCGGCACGTATTCGCCACACCCGCACACCGATGCTTAGGGGCCGCGTTCGGATGCTTAGGTGGAGTCCCAGGCCTATACCCGCCAGCTCTTGCTTCTCCTTCTCCTTCTTCTTCTTCTTCTTCATCTTCTTCTCCTTCCTCTACTTGGTTCTCGTGTCTTTCTTACTTCGTTGGGTTCTTTCTTCTACTCGTTCTACCTCATTCGCTCTTTCCTCTTCTTCCGCTTGTTGTTCGTATTCCTCGTGCTTTTCTTATTCCCTCACCCTTTCGTATTCTTCGTACTCTTCTTGTTCTTTCCTCTTTCTCCCTTCTTCTTCCTACCACTTGGTTATCTTCTGTCGTTTCCTTTTCTTCTTCTGTTTCTCGTGGCTCTTCCGCGGCGAACATATACGTATGTATAGCCGCGGAATTAATAGCCGGTCGCCGCGGAAAAATCGCGGTAATGTGATTACGACGCTGTCTTTCGCTCGTTCGTGCCTGGCCGACCCGCCTCGGCTCCGCGTACGTGGCCTTACCTATTCCTCCTACTCTCGAGGAGGAGCTCGCTTCTTCCTGGACCTGGCTTACCCACCCCTTCCACGCGCCACCCCTCCTCGTTTAAGCCGTGTACGAGATATTCATCGGGATGTTGCCTTGCCCGGAACAGTCACTTCCNNNNCGGAACAGTCACTTCCGGGCAATCGCAGCGGAAACGATCGACGTACGCCATTCGCGATACTCGCGATCGTGCGATAATATTGGGCATGGTTACGTTGCTGCGGTAATTGAAGTAATTGAAAGTTCAAATCATTAGGTATTCGCAATCTTCTTCCAGATAGTCTGAGAATTTCAACCATTTCCCAAATAAAAGCGAGAAAATAAATGTAGAAAATGTAGGAATTCGAAGAAGTCACTGCCCGAGAGACGCTTCGCCCCTCGCCGAGATAAGTCGACACACATTTTGCGAGAACGTAATGCAAGTCGCGCGAGCGAGCGAATTTAAAATGGTCGTTAAACGATGGGTTTTAAGCCGATCGTTACTCGTGGCCGTCCTAAAAGCGCTCTAAACTACCAGGGTCCGAGTAAATCTATAAATCCCGGCAAGTATAACGATCCACGATGCGGTTGCCGCTATAAAAGTCCCCCGCCTTTAAACGTCGCGTCGTTTGTCGCCGGTCGCGTTGGTAGGCCAAGCGGCGGCTTATGGTTTTGCTCGTTACAACGCGCGACGCCGCATTACAATTTTATATAAATCTGGCCCGCGACCATTTCGTCGATGCTCGAGTACCGTACCAAGCGATTCTGGAAAATTTGCGACAGTATAAATTTCGGCTGACAATCACCCAGTGTTGTTGAACGGTACTGACTTGTTTCTGACTGAGAGAGAGAGAGAGAGAGAGAGAGAGAGAGAGAGAGAGAGAGAGAGAGAGAGAGAGAGAGAGAGAGAGAGAGAGAGAGAGAGAGAGAGAGAGAGAGAGAGAGAGAGAGAGAGAGAGAGAGAGAGAGAGAGAGAGAGAGAGAGAGAGAGAGAGAGAGAGAGAGAGAGAGAGAGAGAGAGAGAGAGAGAGAGAGAGAGAGAGAGAGAGAGAGAGAGAGAGAGAGAGAGAGAGAGAGAGAGAGAGAGAGAGAGAGAGAGAGAGAGAGAGAGAGAGAGAGAGAGAGAGAGAGAGAGAGAGAGAGAGAGAGAGAGAGAGAGAGAGAGAGAGAGAGAGAGAGAGAGAGAGAGAGAGAGAGAGAGAGAGAGAGAGAGAGAGAGAGAGAGAGAGAGAGAGAGAGAGAGAGAGAGAGAGAGAGAGAGAGAGAGAGAGAGAGAGAGAGAGAGAGAGAGAGAGAGAGAGAGAGAGAGAGAGAGAGAGAGAGAGAGAGAGAGAGAGAGAGAGAGAGAGAGAGAGAGAGAGAGAGAGAGAGAGAGAGAGAGAGAGAGAGAGAGAGAGAGAGAGAGAGAGAGAGAGAGAGAGAGAGAGAGAGAGGATCGAAGAGGTCGGAGACGTGGAACAAAGAGTAAAGAGGAACAGGAAGATGAAGCGAGCTTGTCTTTATCGTATGGAACGTTTTATATCGGCAAACTGATCTCTTTTGGTGAACTTGGGTCAAACTTTGTACATTCGAATGGATCGATATATCCCTCCGACGGTCTGTCGAAGAGTCGTCAGAGGAAAATTCCGATGCATGTAAGGAAGTATTGTCTCGTATACTTTTATAAATTGTTAAAAATTTCATATCAAGACGTGGTTAATTCTATACGCAATACCGAAAGAAGAGAATGATAGGATCTACAAAGCAATGTTTGAAAGAATGAAAATTCTTAATACAGCAAATAAAAAGATTTCTAGTACCAAATATGCCGTCTCCGTATGAAATTTGTACGGCTATTAAACGGACGTTGGTTGTGTCGGTGGATTTTTCAGTGACACGCGATAGTTTAACGAAGCACCAATGGAATTCGTCGGTAGACAGGGAATTAGATAGTATTTACATAAATGGTAATAAGGTTTGGTGGCCTTAGAAGTCCATATCCATAGAATAGAAGCGCGGCATCTGGAAGGCGAGCTCATTTGTTCCGGAAAAAAGACGGTGAAACGCGACGATCAGAAGCGGATAATAGGCGGGTTGCGGCGAGAGTTCCTTAAAAGGCAGTAAATTATCGACTTTAATGCCACCGCGGCCTGCTATCTTACACCTCTGACGCCCATATGGACGCAAAATCCCCACTGAGAGAATACCTCTTTGATCCTCGCGAGACTGAGGTCAAATCCGCTCGCGAGTCTCCGACCCTCGTTACCGTGGAAGCTTCGTCGTTTGGAATCCGTGACGAGAATTCGCGACTAAACCTCGTACAATAACAGCCTGTGTTTAGTTACACGAGTCAATGATAGAGGAACACCGCGATGAACACCGCGCGTATACCTTCCTCCTTTCTAGAAGAATATTACGAAGTAGATCCAGTGATACGCGATCAGACATTTAGTTACAATGTGGTGAGTTATACGTATACGAGTTAATATTACTTGATGTTTCGTAAAGTGGATCTAGCCGTATCTCGTCAAACGCTTAGCAACAGTGTAACGAGTTAATACCGTCTTGATGTTTCGTAAAGTAGATATAGCCGTATCCTGTCAGACAGTTAGTAATAGTATAACGAGTTAATACCACTTGATGTTGCATCAGATTAACTGTACTCTCTTTTTATTAACGTTCGGATATATACTTTACCAACTTGGCGAATCTCAAAAGATAAGTACGAATGAGCAATTCAGCGACGAGCAAAAAGGCAACGTAGCAATTTCATTGGTTATTTTAATCTAACGATCGCGGTAGAACTTTTGTTTCAATCTCGCTCGATTTACCGAAATTTTAGTTGATCGATCAAGTAGCCGATTCATAGAGACACCATTAATTAAATTCAATTAGGCGAACTATCTATTCCTCTCGGAACAATAATCTTACGCAACTAAAATCCTCCCTCCCCTAGAATTCACCCCCGATCATTTCGTCCGATTTGATATACCGTATCGGTAGACGCGTTTCTCGACTCGGTCTCTTATTGGATTCAGGTCCCGTGGATCGTGCGAGTAATTCGACATCCTGTGGCGCCCCTTGTCCACCCCTTGCGGTGGAAGGGAGAACCGCGCGTAAAAACGAAAAAGAAAAAAAAAACGAACGTCTCAACGCAGTGGTCAAAGGGAGGAGAGGAAAGTGAATCGTGCGCGTGCACACGCGGGGTTTAATAAAGTGCACTAACCGGCGCGTATTAAGAAGATTTAGGTGGCCGAGAGCAGCAGGCGCACTGGTATAAATAGCGGAATAATAGCGAGGTTATGGTACGCGTCTCCGTTGCCCTCCGCCCCCTTCGACGCCTGTTTCGTGGCCGTCCCTCTTGCAGCATGGTCCAAACGTATGGGGTGACGTCGAGGGCCCCTCCATGGGTGGGCCAGCGCGAACCACCGGCCTCGACGCGTAAAATATCATCGCAAACCGCAGCCCGATAAATTTCGCGATATCGCCCGTGAAACCGCTCACCGGTGGAAATAAGAATGCAAATGGCCGCACGTAGGTACTCGTTTCTGCCGTGCATTGCCTGAATCCACGTTGGATCCACATTGAATCCGTGGAAGACTGTCTGCAGTCGCCATACCGTGCGCTGTTTCCTCAATTTTGAGTACGGTTGATTACGAAGGCAGAAGGTGTCTTGGATGGATCATACGGATGGATGCTAGTTCGGCGAGATAGGTTTCTCCGATGGAAAGGAATTCGCCGTGGGAATAGGTGGTAGGAAGTTTACTTTGTAGCTGGTTAGCGCCGACGAACGGAGTAATTGCAGGCCTGCGATAGTCGCCATGGGGAGGCTTTGGGTGCCGCGGCAAGATCTCCGTTCCCTAGTGGGATTCTCGACTTCTCGAGTCATTCGAAGAGTAAAATTATCGAGTAGAATGCTTCTCTCTATCTTCAAATTGTATCCATCTCCGTATCCTATTTGTGGAATATTTTTCCCGATAATTACGCACAATCGTGGCCGTCGAATGAAAAAATTAGGCAACGATTCCGACAGTTAGAACTTGCACGCTCTATAGTCGCTTAATCCAACCACGTCTATTTCCAATCAACGTTTTCACTCGGGCCTCGTCAAAGAGTCGTACCATTCTGCCGCGTCCCGACGTTGAGTACCGCGCAAGATGACAAGAGAACGTAGACGCGAACCGCGAGATTAGTCAAAGACGATGAAAGTTGTTGACACAGTCGAAGGGACTGGAATCCGCTGCGAAAAAGCGTGTTCGAGTCGTATCGGGATGGACACGATCGCCGTGCCTCGATATTTGCCGCGATGGGACGCGTGTGTACCCACGAGGTGTGAGCGTACCGCGAGACCATAAAACGAGGCCGTAAGAGCACAAACGAACCGGGGTGAACGTGTTTCGGTCACGTCAAGTTCGTTCAGCCAGAGACGTAATCTTATTAAACGGCTATTAGCTGCGAGCCGTGGCTTGTCAACATTTAGACATCTGGCAGACACGGGAACACATTCTCTTACTTCTCTAGGTGCCCGCGGGATCGCGAGGCGCAAGGAGGACCCGCCACCAATCGTCTTACCGCGTTCTCGACATCTTCGGTCCGCCGTTAGTTTTGTCATCCTTGCATAATCGGAAGAGTATTTTGTGAATATTTTTAAGTAGACAGATTTTTATAAGAAATATGCGAAAATAATGGAAGAACGACGTGAAGTTTGGGTAAAGGGATTAGGTAAACGACACTTGAAATTTTGTAGTTAATATCAGCGAATTTGCGTGCAGCGATCGCCAGTTGTCCAATTTTCTTTCTGAATCCACAAGGTGGCGAACATTGAAATTCCTTATTAGCAAAATCGACAAACACGTGTTTCGTCTCTGTATTGTGGAATTTACCATTCCAATTGTTTATTTGCAAAAATAAAAAAATCAAAAGCGAATCATTTTATCAAATTTAATAATTTCAACGTTAGAATAAACGGGCATGGTCAACCAGCTTGCAAACCAACCGATATTCTCCAATTTTTGCGCAATTTAGTCGGTACCGTTGCTCTTCGATCCTTATCCGAACGGATCAAGCCGACGCGTTACATTTATCGATATCGAAGAGCCGTTCCCGGATGACGTCGTTCGCCGGACGTCGGCGATGCTTCACGGGCTGATCGGCCGAATTCCTGCGCGCTCCTGCTCCCCTCGGACCAGCTGGTGCGTGTTACGATCGAAATGACTGACGTACTGACGGGAAACATCGCGACCCCCCGCTGTCGAATGTCGTCGGGCGGATCGCGCGAGTGACCGATGTGGGTGAATGTTTCTGGGCCGGGGCAATACAGAAAGAACAAGAAACAAAGCGGAACGGGAGGAGAAGGAGACGGTCGGGCATCCAGGATGGCTAAGATCGTTTCACGAGCGGACGAACGCAAGCGTGTCGCGAGATCAAGATGAGACGCGAGGTATTGGGATCGCGATATCGATTCGAAAATATTAGAGTGTGCAGTGGAATATTTTCGTATTATCGCGTTGCATTTATAAAAATTATTTACAGTTAATGCTACGCACGATGGCAGACGTTTGCGTTGGTTTCGTTGATTCGATAAGTCAGTCGTAAGACAGTCAATTGTGCTATACAGAACTCATTCCTATACAACTATTAGGTTGAAAGCATGATTGTGATATATATTTCGTTTGAACCATTTTATATTCGTATTACTCTAACTTGTTGTTCTTACTTCGTACTTCAAATACTTCACATTTTACTTCAAGTGGTTCGTATTATACGCAAGATAATTTCAACGATTTAAAGAAGCATCTCACGAAAGAGCTTTGGATCGGTTGAAAACCACGATCACACCACACACCCTAACCGCTTCTGACTCTCACAGATCGGCCGGAAGTAGCGTTTAAAGTGGAAGGCTCGCGAGAGGAGCGCGTTCGCTATCTGGACCAGAATCTCGATCGAATTGGCTGCGGAGGTTCGCACGGTTTACGACGTGTAAAGAGAGAGACGGAGATAGAATAAATGGGGAGGCGAAGGTGGAAGGGCGCGGGTGGATAAGAGAAGAAAGGAACGGCGAAGGGGAGGGAATCGGCGAGGGGCAGAAAACGGCAGAGGTCTCGTGTATTCGAACGAGCACGGCCAACACCTTCTTGCTCTTGTTTGCCACCGACTGCGTGTAATTTCTTAGCAAAGGCGTTAATGAGGGGCTTGGCTCGGGACGGTAGATCACCGCGGACCTCGAGAGAGCCGCCGGGGCTGAAGTCTCTCCGTTCTCTCGCACACCCATTCTCTCCCCTTCTCCCGACTCCCTCCTTTCTTCTCTTCTCTTTTCTTCTCGCTTCCATTCGCTCTATCCTCGTCCACGCTATTCGCGCGCTCTCTCCGTCTTTCCCTTTTCGTCCCCTACGCGAGTTTCCCTCTTCCTCCCTCGGCAATATACCTTCTCTTTCCCTCTATTGGCCGGAGTCTCCACGGAGGTGGTGTTCACGAGCTGTGCGCCTCGAGGTAGTGCTACCGTGTACCTGAATTCCGATCTACGCTCAGATACGGGACTCAAGCTCGCCAAGGAAGTATCTAGATGCCGGTGTATCCAGGATACTGCTCCACGCCGTACGCCTTCGGCCCCCGAACCACGTTCCCAAAGAAACGACCAGTGGCCTCCACGTCCCATAGGTACCACGGTCCCTGCACGGCACTGCTTGAAAAATTGCCTTCGCGCGAAAAGTCGAGCTCGGGCTTTTCTGAAACGGAGACGGTGTAATCCTCCGATATAGCGTATAGCGGAACTTACGGATTCTCCTGGTTCTCTATGCTTCACCGGGGACAGTAACTCTTGATTCTTGCTGACGTTTTACCTGTGATAGAATCGAACCTATCGATCGGCCATAATTACGCAGTGACAACGACGAGCAACGATAAAGTATCTAAAACTATTTTCCATCGTACGGATATACGATAGTTCGTGATTCTTGAAATGATCAAGTCTGCGTTGAACAACATTCGACGAAGCGACGCATTTTAGTCCCACTGCTCGTAGCGTCCATAATTCTCGACTTACTCGACCGAATACACGGCTCTGCCACGGCCAAAGCCCACTCCGAACGATCTCTGTTGACCACCGTCTAATCCAAAATTTAAAACGCGCTACGATTAAGCGTTTACCACGCCGTACCAACAGCCCCTAATATTTATCGAGTCTGACAACAGAAAAAGATATCATGCTACGTAACCAGACGGAAAGCCAACTATCGAAAGGAGACGCGAACGAAGAGCCTCGAACGGGACGTTCGCGCAATTTATTAATACAATGTCGCGACGCCTGACCTTCTTCTGTTGATTTTATTTTTAATTTATTCCTCCCACCGGCCTTATAAAACCTCGCAACTAAGAATCTCCTCACCCAACTCTCCTCTTCTTCTTCCTCGTACTACGTCAAAACCCGAACGACTACCATTACGTCGATTTATTAATAACCCTGTTTTCATTGGCACACGTTCTATGAAAATAATCGCGTCTACTGGCTACGAGTAGCTGACCTTTGACCACTCTCGGCTTTGATGTAGGTGGCGCGACCAGTTTTTCGAGCGCACGCCAGCGTTCTGAGCATTCGTTTTCGCGATATCTGCCTCTCCCAACGTGTCCACCCAGCCGAGTCTTCTTCCAGTCCTCCTTGTCTTCTTCTCTGACCGCGAGAGGAACGACAGCTCCAGGCTTCCCCTGGTCGCGCGTGAAAGAAGAGAATGGAATTCGATCGTAAAGCAGCTGGAGAAAACGGTCTACCATTCATCGCGATCGCCGCAGACCAAACGAACAAGAAACATAGACGAAGAAGAAGAGCAAGGAAGACGGAGAAGCAATAGGACGACACACTTGGCGTATACGACGAAGCAAACGGCGAGAAGGACGACGTTTCGCGTCGCGACGATCGTAAAGACACCAACGAACCCGCTTCTGGTTGCGTCGAGAGTAATGATTGGCTTCCGCGAGATTGTTTCAGCCCGAAGATGAGATTCGACGAAGAGGCTGCGCATCGTCGTTTCGTAATCGAGCATGGAGGTGCGTAACACGATGTGGGAGACGAATGATGATGAGTGCCAGCCTAGGTTTGTCGAGTCAGAAGCTCCGAGCTTGAGAAGTTTTCCATGTACCAGTGGTAAGACGTTCGAGTTGTCTTGAAAGAGATAACTGTTACGTTGAGTATGATGGGATTGTGGGTAGGTGGACGAGGAGAGATATATCGTAGTTGAGCTGTGTTTGATGATGTTGGAGTCGTTCGATTGATTTGTTTGATGTTATTTTTCTTGGAAAGGCGAACAAGTTATTCTTGAAGTTGGCGCTGTATTCGCTGTAACAGTATGTAACAGCTTCTGTTTTATACTTGTTTCTGCAGTGACGAATCTTTCTTCGAGAGTTACGTTTAGAAATTTTACGTAACTTAAATTAACAAATATTACAATGAACGAAAATTAATTTTACAAGGAAATTTCAAGTAACGCCCGTTTGTCCGAGTCTCGTTGACTGACTCTACTTCTCCGAACGTGAATTCCTATTGTATAAAATTTTGTATTGTTTTCACGGCGTTCTAACTCAGGCTTTTAATGGATATACGTAGCCTATGATCGACTATCGTTATAAATCTACGTCTTCCGCGGCAGAATTACTACTTCTTCTAGAAAAGGAACGACTTTTATTCAATTTGTCTGCTTTTATCGCGGAATTGAATCGATCGGTAATTACAATTGTCGTATATAACTTAATCGAATTTCATTTTTACGAATATAAATTCCCTTTAGAAAGTCACGGATTTATTTAGAATCTTTTCTCGCCTATTGGGATTCTGTTTTAAAGTTACGTTGTTCAAAGAAGATTTAGAAGCGACATCGGCGCGGTGCCGTAAAAGAAAGTGAAATTCGATCGTAAAGTCACGGAGGAAATCGTCGGTCGTTAATTATGCAGGTCGTTCCTTTCGGGAGTCTCCTTAATTGCGATTCCGTTTTGATTGATTGCAATGACGTTGCTGTTCGTGGAAGCGTTCATACTATGCGAAAGAAAAAAGTAACGTCGATTAAAGTGCCTTAGGATGCGAAAGAAGGAACGACGCGATAGAAGAACGAAGAAAAATCGCCGCTAGAAAGTCTGAGTTCAAACTCGACTCTATTCGATAATGTGGACAAGATGTAAGAGACGTGCCGAAACGACTTTACCTCGCCGAAAGAAAAGTCCCATCGTACAATTGACGTAGACGCTCGATTCAGCTCGGCGATGCAAATAGACAAAATCTAATAAACGCACGAAAGTTGACGAATAGTCGATTCTCACGGCGGGTTCGTCGTTCTCTTTATAGAAGCTGCGCTCTCGGTGCGTGCGCTCGGACAGCACCGGAATAAATCAATAGCGGTATGTAAATGCTGAAGTCACAATGGGCCGCGTAAAGGATCGAGGAATCGGCGGAGGCCGGCCACGGTAATTTTCCCACGTGTCCGTCGGTTATCTGTTCGGCTCGGGGCGGCGCGCGATCCGCGGCTGCACGCTCGGGAGCATCGTTTAACCGATGTCGCTCAACGACACGGTATTATAGCGGCGCGCGGCGCACGGCGCATAGTTGCAGTCGGCGCGGCGCAGCTATGCGACCGGAGCACCTATGCGCCGAGGCGCGCATCGCTGCTCGCAATCAACATACCTGAAAGCTGCGGAAAAAGCAGCGCCGCCAGAGCCCTTGATAGAATTCAATCTCGCGAGATTACGTTTCATGTTTGTTTGCGTCTGTATCTCCGCGTTTGAATAGATATTTTATTACCTGGTATTAATCCTTTCACTATTGAACCCGTACGTCGCGTCGTACGGCTGAAACGTCCTGGCTGCTAACACTTATAATCGTTGCGATGGCACACGAACAATTATATGTTTCGAATTTGAAAATCTATTGCGTAACTTAGAATAAGATATGATATAGATAAGATAAGAAGACAGCTTGTTTAAGCGATGCAACGCAGTCGTTGCGGCATTCGTTGAGATGCGCGAAACTGTGCAAATTTATCTCATGAAACGAAGATACAAGTGAAATCAGGAAAATTGTAATAAGAAATGGAAAGTTTGTACGTTTCGCTGTAGGCGAATCGAGTTTTCAGTAGAAAACTAACCAAGGTCGATTTCGTACCTTCTCCCAGATTCTGACGAATGTGCCAAAGTATTGGTAAATTCTCCAAAGAAAATAATATTTGTGCGTCAAACTCTCTTTTAACGAATCCCATTAAAGGTCGAAGAAATACGATTCTCCTGCGAACAATTCTACAGCTCTCTTCGAAGATCGAAGAGTCGATCACGTTGGTAAATAAATCAAGAAGTAGAACATCGTCGGATGTATCGAGTAAGGTCCATAAATGTCTCTGGATCGTCGACTGTTAGATACCGGTACATTGAAAATCGTTCCGGGGAAAGCGAGCGGGGTCGTTGTTTAAAAAGAAAGTCTGAACGGCCGGGTTAGGAGGGCCCCGGCTCG
>NT_176654.1:724244-727064 GCF_000188095.3 Bombus impatiens
GGGCCCCGGCTCGGCGAGGTCTCGATTTCTTCTTCTCGTGTCTCCTCCTCGCTACGTATTTCCTGCATCCGCGCGGCGATTCGCAACAACGGACAAAATTTACGCCGCGGCCGCGCAAGAAGCGCGCCGCTCATAAAGCGCATGGCATAAATCAGGAGAACCTACCACCTCCTCCGATCTCCTCGCCCTCTTTGCTCAACCTTCTCTCTCTCTTTCTTCTTCGTTGCTCTTCCACCTTCTACGCGATTGGATTCTCTACCGCGGCAGGTCGTCGGTGACTTTAAGTTCGAACGGGTCGAGAAGCTCGACGGTAATTACCTCGGGACGCTTACCGATCCGACTTATAAATTACGCTGTTCCGCTGCTCGTGACCGAGTTGTTGATCTTGTCATCCGCGGTGTTGCTCGATCAACGCTTCGCTGATAATTAAAAACGTACGCCAAGAGAACCGTTCCTTAAGAAATGTAAGATTTTCGTAGATTCAAAACAGCGTGGCGACTTGTCGTACGTCTTAGAATCGAAAAATTGGGTAGACTTCATCTTTTACTTCGTGTTATTGCCACGAAGTTTCGTATATATCGATTTGAAAAGTTTATCGTTTCGTTGCTAATTACTCGATGTCCAACGTTATAGAAAACGAAGAAGACGTAATTTTCGATCGAGACGAAGGAAGATAAATTCCATTTAACAACGTCGCATATGGAAGAAACTGAAACTAGAAAAGTGCGAGACTATTGCAGAAAGCTAAAAATAATAAGACTGGTAGAAGTTGTCGTATCCTGGGATCGAATTGCACCTGTATAAATGTACATCAGTTTAGATTAAACATCCTAAGCAACTCAAGAGACTTTAGTTAGACCCGCATACTTTGACGCGATTTATCGACACTCGAAATAGTGTAGTGTTTGTTGCAGGCTCGCGGACAGGAATACACAGCCTCTAGAGGGCAGCCACGAACCTAAGGCGAATTACAAGCCGGTACTTTGTCAAGCAGACACGTGACTAGCGGCAAATGAAGCGAGTTACGCGAGACCAAGTCGCATCGCTCCGTGAAAACGCCGTCTTAGTTCCGCGAATGGCTCTTGGCACGCGTTAGAAATCGTCCGTTCGTAACTTTACCTCGCCGCAGTAACTATCGCTACGCTCGCGACTTCCTGTTCTTTTCCTCTAACTTATCAGTATACGTTCATTAGCTGAACGTGTACGCTTCGAGTAACGGTTCTGTTGCTCTCTTCGCGATAAAAATCGAGTTTCATCTAAATCTCGCGGAAGATATCGCTGGTTAATCTTTCGTTCTTTCGCGGTTATTCATTTACGAAATTGTCGAAGAGCGCGATCCTTGATTTCACAGAGTATCCGTATTTGGACGAATTCTTTAGTTTTTCCCCGGCAACCGATTCACGAAATTGTTGAAACGTATGCTTTTTGATTTTGGCAAACAGACGGTGTAACCTTTAGTCGAATTCGTGCGCGTCCAAATGTATTCCAAAATGTTCGTCTCCGATTCTACTTCATTTTTTTTTATAAATCGAATGCAGATAGTACACGACACGCATCTCCATATCCGAAAATTTATCCGTCTACAACTCCGTTTATTTCACTCTTTCATAAGTGAGAATCTACGTAACGTATCGCGCATCTCCATATCAAATTTATCCATCTGCGATTCTACTTCGTTCTTGCACAGATCCAATCTACATACCTAATATATGTATACGACATATTTGCATTTACATATCATAAAACTCAGCTACGACCAGTTCTAGTTCATTTTTTTATGTAAGTCAAATCTGCATCTCCACGCGATGAAATTTGGCCATTTCCAAATCTACTTAACTCTTCCATAAATGAAATCTGCATAATTATTTAACTATTATAACCAAGCTGCGGAAATTTATGCAAAAGTGTACGCAACATGTAAAATAATCGAAGTAAAGTATGCATATTGTAACATTTATGAAGCAACGCGAATCTCTATCTCGGTTTCGTTTCTATAATTCTGTTGGAAAAGATATAAGCGCGATATCTTTAGCCTCCATACAGATCGTTTCACTCTCGTCAGAGAACAATCTGCCCGCTTCTCTTCCAGCTTTGTCCATTCTCTGACTCCGATATATTTAGCGGAGCTCAAAAGGTCTTAAAACGAGACGAACGTGAATTCGATCAAGGATATATTCGTATCGAGTTGGTCCTCCGAGTCAGCGGCAGGTAAAAGCGGAATCGAGCGAGGTCGCGGCTTAAGAGCGACATCCCGGAGCGTGGATTTGGTGTCGGGGAATGGCGCGCGTCCAGTTAACTAACACATGCCCCCTTCCCCGGGGAAGTCAGGGACCCCCACCTGATCTCGAAGAGTTTCGCGCGACCCGAGATGAGGCGAAATCGCGCGTATCGCCTAACCCCGCGACCGACGCCTCGCGACAATGTTACACCCGACGCTTTCACCGGCCGAACTATCGCCGGATAGCTGTTTACCAGCGGCTGACGCGCAATTTCTGCGAACCAGCTGCTCGATTGCAACTCGAAATGACGACATAGAACAAAGAATGGAGAAATTGATGGAGACGTTGAAATCGAAACGACGTCCTCGAAACTGGTACACTTGGATGTCGGAGTACTTCACTCGATACAAAATTCGCTTGCTACGATTCATGCGCTTTGCCCGCTCTGGAGTTATCCTACTTTTCAGCCAGATCTCTAACTCACTAAATAAATGCACCTTCTCCGAAAAACGGAGACCCGCGGAGCGTTTGAACCGAAACGACCAGCGCGTATTAGGTGTGAAAAGAAGGTTGTGGGCCGGTCCACGATCGAGTAGGAAGC
>NT_176654.1:727122-737530 GCF_000188095.3 Bombus impatiens
GCGAGCCGGTAGATCGGTTTTATCGGCGCCAGGCTATCTTTCGAATCCCAAACGAGATATCGAGATACGGTCTCGGCGTGGTTGCGTGGATGGTAGCCCGGCATTTTCACGCGGAGGGAAGAAGGCAAACGGCCTCTATAGTCCGCGGTCCATGAGTTGACCATCGCGCGCGATATAGGTGCACCCGTGTAGCGGAGAGGCGGGATAGAGGCGGCTGGTGACCCGCGGTAGACTTTCACCCGCACTCGTGGCGACCTCACGCATACGAACGGGATTCTGCGGCATAGTCGACCGTCTCACGGACACCGACGACGTCACTACGAGCACAACACGACGGTGAGTCTCGAGGGCACGAAGAAAAGAGCCGTGGTTGCGCGCGCGGAGGGGCAGAAGAGCGGTTGTACGAAAGAGAAACACAGAGGGAGATGCGAAGGATGAGAAAGAGAGGAGAGGAAGAAGGAAAAAAATGAAGAGGAGAGGCAGCAGCCGCAGCGTGGCCGTAGACAACGCCGAGAGAACGCGCCGCAGGGAGGGACAAGGAGCCTTTTCAGCTGGAGGTGGAAGCGGAATGGTGAAGAAGGAGGATAAACCGGCACCTGTACCCTCATAACATATAGCCGTGCCCCTCTACCCGGGGTCCAAGCGGACGTCTCTGGCTAGTACATACGCATCCGCGGGTGTTGGACCGTGCGTTCGCCGTTTGTTTGACGGCGAGAAGGCACAGGGCCGTCGCGCGACACCGGCTGCTCTCTCTGCTTCTCTTCTCCCTTCTCTCTCTCTCTCTCTCTCTCTCTCTCTCTCTCTTTTTATTACTCCTTTCCTTCTTCTTCTTCTCCTGCTTCTTCTGCTTACGTTGCCCTCTATCCCGGACACCGATATTCCCTCCGCCGTGTCTACGCCAGTGGAAGCCATCCGTCAAGAGTTCGAGATCTCGCGCGAGGATATACGGCCCTGCGGTGGATGGCCTCGCAAAGAGAACGTTCTCGCTGCGTCTCGCTATTTGTCTTCCTTGCCGTTGATATCCGATACGCCGGCTACCTTCTTCGTCTTCGCCTCGCAGCTCGTGCTCTATCGGTCCCGCGGCTCCACGATCAAATCGAGGGGGATGCTAGAGACACGGACTTAACGATTCCGCGTTTCCTTCTTCTTGGATATCGATCGAAGCGTTATAATATACCGTTTGGTCTCGAGCCGACGCGGTAGAAGGGACTGCGATCTTTTCACAGTTTGCTACTCGTCTTTCGTTGTCTTTGCTGGCTACTCTGCGAATTTTTGTCACCGATTGCGTCAGCGTTACTTGACTTTGCGCGTTCGCGTGTTCTTCTTCGGCTTATCGAGTTGTAACACGCTGTTCGCCGTTGAACTTCGGGTGTCTAATTCGAGTCTAACGGATCACCAGGATCTTTATCGTCTTTATTAGCTATTTTTACTAAAATAACGATATTCTTCCCAGCGAGGAATTCGAGGAAAGTTGGCGATTTACGATCGCTTGAAACTACCTGACTAGCGATAGAAAATAAAGCCGATGGAAATTTGTTGAAAAGTCATGGAAAAAAGAGATTCGTGTGGGACGAAACTACGGCCCTGAGGAGCACGTACGCGATGCTGTGCATAGAAGTGTTCGTCTATATACAAAGCGTAGGCGGCGCTCCTAGCAGGTGCTCATTAGATTACAGGGACGATGTTCGAGATGTTAGCCACCTTTTACTCACTACTCGAGAGGCCTCCACGCAAGATTGGGATCTCCGTGGTGTTCTCTCCTCGACGTCGTTCGGGATCACCGTCTCTCTCCTCTTCTTCCTTTTCCCTGCGTAACACCGTTTCTTCCTTCTTCGTTCTTTCTCCACGATGTTACGGATTTTTCCTACTTAAAATCTAAAACTTTTCCCTTCGGTAAAATTTCGATGAAGCAAGCCCATCGAAGCGAAATATATAGATATCAAACGCTGAAGACTAAGTGATAAATTTTAGGAAATTATCATCGCATAAATTTTCACCGATTCGCGATAATTATTATATTATAATAATCGGTCGGTATAACGAGAGGTCATTAAGGAATGGGTTAGACATCTGTTCGGCGACGAAGGAACAAAATACCCCAATAAATAAAACATCGTGTCGGTCAAATGCAAAGGCACTGTACAAACAGAGGATGTCATCGTCGTAAGCTTCCTATAAATTTTGACCCGCATCTTTCCCGTTGAAATACTTCGGTTCTCCTGTATGACGATCGCGCTTCCTTTTCGCGGAACCAACGCTTGATCCACATACGGTAAGAGTGTAAAGAGATTTTTTCAGGATTCGCTTACAGGATCGATATCAGGGATAAGAACTCGAGGGCGCCGCTAATGCGTTTATCGCAGCAGGAAGTCGCTACACAAACGATAATCTAACTCTTGCATCTCATCGTGGTTCCCGCGTTCTACAGATCGTTTCATTGATACAGTTGTGAGCAATTTTTGCGTACACGTATTCGCATAATGTGCACAATTTTTACTTAAAATTTGCCGTGTAATGAACATTTTTCGGTCAAAGTATATAAAAATATCAAGTGTGCTTTCAAGCTTAATAAAAAATAAGTTTGATAGAAAATAAATGCCGATTTTGGAGGAAATTAGGTTGGATCGTACGGTACCGTCTTTAAAATTTGGTTTGCCAAGGTTTCATCGCGTCAATTTTAGAACCGACATGGAAAACTTAAACCTGGAGATGCGCGACAATGATAGCGAGAGTAATAATTTTTAAAGTAGTAAAGTGAGACGCGAATTGACCGACAACAGCGGATCTGCGACAGCGAGTTTACGAATTACTTTAAAAACGTTTCTCGTATCTCTCTCAAGTTCGTCACGAAATTAGTGAAACGTCCTGTAGCTCGATGATGCAGACGTGCGCGCTACCGTGAGCTCGCGCGTGTGAGTCCGCGACCTGGGCGCCAGGTCCAACGACTTGAATTTGTCGCTCCATATCTCGTCCCGGAATTTATGAAAGCCGGCCTCGCCATAATTTACGCGGTCAGAGTTGCGCGCAGTAAATAACACCGGACAAAGCGACGCTGGAAGGTGCAGGAGTCGGTCTACGCCGGCGTGCCCTATGGAATTCACAACCCCGTCCCTCCAGTGGAATCGGTAACGCACCTTTGCTCCCCCGTTGCCATTTCGCGCGATCCTTTCCTTTTACGTATTTGTCTCTACGAGCGAATTCTTCCGAACGAACGCGATGCGGATAAACAAATTTTTATAACCTGTTGCTGATATATCAAATATAGTATATTATAGTAGATACAGTGTAATTCCATACAATTTTAAACGATTTTCCCGCTTTAATTCTATTATTTGTTCGTATTAAACGAACTGCTGCGAAGCAACGAATTCTTATTATAGGAACTTTAATTGTACGAACTAATGCATCGGATCTAGACGAATCGAGTTCTACCACACTGTCCTAATCCACTCTTCAATTTCACCTCTAACTCGATGGAAAGAAAACCATTCGCGAAAGATACCGTGCTTCATCACGATACACCGATTAACCGATCACGTGCGCAATCGATCAGCGCAACATCGCCAGGTTGGCTCGATCGTGATCGAAATCACGGCTGTGTCACCGATCCTAACCCAATTATCCCCTTTGATTTCGAACGGAACCGGGTCACAGGCCTTAAGAAATTTCGTTCGGAGCGAAACGTTGCCTCGCGCGTACGCTCGCTTCCGCGAGAAGGTGGCCGGGCACCGCGCCACGGCCAGATGCCACGTTGCGGTGCACGAGCTCTCGAATCACCGAACAGAATCTAATTACCGCCTAATTAGGACGATCGTGTATCGTCGAAGCGATTGCATCGAACAACGAGTTAAGGAGCGGTGCACGGCCTCGGCCGATAGGCCATATTTTCTCTACGCGAACGACTTTCGGTACACGGTGAAAATGATTAGCGACAAAGCAGTGCAACTCGATCGTTAATTACCGCTACACACCGTGTGATACCGTTCCGTGGAATTTTCTTCGCTGTTAGCTCTGGTTCGCACGAGTCGACTGGTCCTTCGTTTCGTTCCAAAGCTCGGCAGCTCCTAATACGCGAAGAAAAGGGGAAGAAAAGGAAGAACAGCGTAGGGTGAGGTAGAGTGACTCGAGTCAGCATATCTCTGACAAGTCGATTGGCGCACGAATTTTATCGTGTTCTCACACTTTCTCTCGCAATGATATCGAAATCATTCGCGCTGTTGAAAATTTTAGTCGGTCCACGATAATCTTATAAACCTGGCTCGCCGATGGCCATCGTGATACGCGTCGTATAACGTAACGCGCAGCAAATTTGTTGGTTTCGTGCAAAGTGCAAGATCGTATTCAAAGCTGTTGAAATTCAAACGACACTACCTTGCCGTATTGATTCTCGTTCGCACGAACAGACAATTATCTGGTCCTTGACTCGCTTCCTGAGCTCGTAGCTTCTACAACGCGAAGAAGTAAAAGACAAGAAGGAACAGCGAAGTCACGGGATCCATGAACCCGTTACTTAATCCCATTAACATAATCGAACGGTCGATCTAGCGCGTCCTCGCGAATGAAGTACGAATTTAGCATCTGTCGGCTCCTGTAATGTTCCTCTCTAGCAATCAACCGATGAAATAAAGCTGTACATTGGCAAATAGTCGTGGTTTGCTTGTGGCGCGTTTTAAGAGACGTTCTGGGTGTATATCTTCGTGGGATCGTTGCTAGAGACGGATCGAGATGAGGTTAGGCGAGAGGATAGAGATGCAGAAGGTAGACCCAGTAACTGGCGGCCAGCCGGCTTAATGACGATGTTAATTAATATATTTGAAGCGTCGGCGACGCGGCGAGACGGCACGAAACCGCTCGCGTCGATTAGCATAAGCAAACCAAGCGAGCCGAGCGCTCGGTACGCTGCTGGAAGTGTTAATTCCTCGCTAGGTCGCCGCGTGGTCAGGTGATCCCGTGGAACAGGGTAGGAAGAGGACGAGGACGACGAGGACGACGAGGATAGAGGTGGATGAGCCATATGAAAGATCGAGGAAGAACTTTGTTGTGGTATACCGACGTTAATGTCGATAGGTCCATAGATGTTCGTGCAAATTCATATTTTTGTGAATGTAATTAACATTAACGACAAACACCACCGACTTTTAGTATGTATTTCTGCGTATGTTGCATGCGACTGATTAGAATTAAGGCAATGTTACGAAAATCGATATGTATAAATAATTACGTTTCCGAATACTTTACATATCTTTACATATTATGGGCGTTTTCTTTATCTTGGTATTTCAACTTGCCTATTAACAATAAGGAAAGAAAACCGCGTGGAATCGTAAGGAATGGAAAAGCGAGGCGATGGAAACGAAATCTTCGAGAAGGAAAAAAAGGATGTTCAGGGTGTAAAGGCGATGTCGAAGAGTTGAAGAGAGTTTTAACGTGGACGTGCAAAAGGTGGGAGGAAGGGGAAAGACGGGAGAATCTTGGAGAAGCAGGAAGGAAAAATCTAAACGATCCGAGAGACTTATGGAAGATGCCTGAGGAGAGGCTACAAAGCAGAAGCAAGACCGGTATTGTTTGGTTAGGAACACGCGCTTCAAAGAAGAAAATTGAGTGGAAGAAACGACGGGACAAGGAAATAAAACAGAAGATACGAATCCTGTGGCGAAAAGCTAGAAATAAGAAAATTGGCGTGAAAACATAAATTCGTCAAGCTTCGAAATTAACCGACAAGCATAATATCTTAATCCTTTCACGCTCGAGGTTGCATATTGTACTGTCACGTGTTATCATTTAACCAGATGTATCCAATTTCGGTAAAATTAATCCTTTCAACGCGTTATATGGTAACCAGAAAGTACGTTCTGGTACATACGTATCCGTTTCGGTCGATGATCGGGCGAAAAAGGTTTCTCCTGCGGATCGAAAGAAAAATTCTGCAAAGGTTAAAGCATACAAAAACCATATAAAAGGCGGTAATTATAAGATAACGGTACTTCCATAACAACTCGGAGGAACTTTCAGGAAATCTTTAGATCAAATTGCACGCGGAGATGCGATCAAATACCGCGCAAGTCCTCGACGAAAGCAGGAAACACATAATTGTAAAAAACGGGTCGTCGCAAAGAGCAGAGGATTTCTCTCCTAAAAAAAGAATTCTCTCGGTAAAACAAGGGAGAAAAAGAGAAGAAAAGCGAAGGAAAAGACGATCTTGTGCGATGGCGAAGCGCGAAACGACGCGTGTGTCCAGCGCAGCGTAGCTCCTCTTAATGCGTGCCGAGTGCTCGGCAAACAAAGTCGCATTAGTGCGCACCCGATCCATTAATGAAATCAAAACGAAACCCAGGACGAGAGAGGGAGAGAGAGAGAGAGAGAGAGAGAGAGAGCGGAAAGACGTGCCGTTCCTTTCGCTCAATTGCGTCATTAGAGCTGGCCAAGTCAGTGAATTAACCGTGGGATCAGGCTGCACACGCCCGCCGGTTATGTCACACCATTATTTCATCCGTTTACGTCTTCATGCGACGTCCGCGTATTTCGTCAGAGCCGTGGTCCAACGCGCGTGCACGCGCATCGTTAATGCGCGTAATAACAGCCACGAGCGACAACCGACGGACATCGTGGATATGAATTACGAGAGGGGATGGATATCGCCGGTTCGTTAGCCGTAAATTGCTGCCCGCGCAGGGTGCGATGGTACTTGCGTTTGTGAGTTTGAACGAGGCGAATTTCCGCTGTGATTTTTTATTCGACGAATCGAGTAATTGCGAGAGTGGATGATAGATGGGTGCAGGGATGTTTAGAAGACGATAAGTTAAGGATTATTGCTCGTTCGAGGGAACAACTCCTGTTCGACCATTGATAACGATAAGAGTACCAAATTAGATTCACGTAAATGGTTGCTTTTTGTTCTTTATACTTTCTGATGATCTTCTAACATGCGAAGAAAATTCAATAATAGTTTAAAGTTATATCGATTAAATTACGTTGTTAATTGACTTATACGTTACGTCCATTTGTTGTTTGCGCGGTTAGGATGCATAATTTCTTAGTACGACGTAACGTTATGTAAAGACGGAAAACGAATCCAAACGACGAAGAATGGAAATTGAAGTTATTTGTTTATTATATTATTACGATTGATCACGAAAGAATGCAAAAGTATCGCGTTAGTCACGATTAATCGCACGAGTTTGATTTCAAAAGCACCTTTTCCATTAAGAAATCTTTTCCGAGCCTTCGTATAAATCATTGAATAACTCTAAGCGAAAGAAAACCTAATAATCCTCGTTTCGGTATCATCTTTAATTCTCGATAAACCCAACGCCGTCGATCATAAGTTCCCATCATTTCCGCTGGGATCGCTCAATCAGCTGACTCTCTCAAGCACTTGTCACTCAATCTTAATTTCACTAGAAACCCGGATGCACTATTCTGCCTATGATCGCGCAAAAACCGATTAATTCTCGCGTTCGAGAACTACCATGTACGACGAATCTTCGTAAACTACGAGATACTCGCGTGCTTCGATTAGACGATCATAATTTAGCCGTCGCGTAGGGACTGCCGTTAACATTATTTTCCATATTTACGGTATTCCTCTATTACTCGAACGATAAAGCGAGGAAGGAGAAAGATCGATCATACGCGAGAGGACTCGATCGATCGCGGACTCAATTTCCATTTGAAAATCCATGGACAAACGAGTCGATGCGTCTTCTTGTTGCGATATTCCTTTTTCATCGATAATTTATAGCCACGAGGAGATTTTGATTGTAAGTCGGTTCAAGCCACTCTACGAGTTTCTACTCAATTTCTGGACTGGTCTGAGTCTTTACGTTCGTATATCGATATAAACTGACTTTGAATTCGACTTTGGTATATTAAACACGTATATTTTCTAAAAGAATCGAAACATCGACCTCGCGAAAGTTGTGCTAGAAATTACGAAACCTTTTTCTCAGTAACTAACTGAAATTTACAGTTTTCCGTTTCCATAAAAAGGTAGGGCATCGTTGCTTCTAATCGAAGATTCTCAAACGAAAAGATGATCGGTGCAATTTTATCAATCGTTTAATTTCAATGTTATTTAGCGGTGAAGAGGACGTGCCTTAACGCAAGCGTAAAGATATTCGATTCGAAGATATTTTTTCGTCCGTAGTTAAAGACAATTTTAGTAACACGAAGCTAGCTGATCGTCGCGCTTCAAACAAAAAGTATATATCGTCGTGTATCTAATCTTCTTTCTTCCGTAATCGTCAATTGTTCGCTGTTCGTTTAAATATCGTTGGTACAAGTCTGTCCGTTTACCGAAACTGTTTCGATATTTATAAACGGCAGTGTATGCGCTATAAAGAATCGTTAGAATCGGTAGACGAGCCTGAACTGCTCGCAAATCTTTCTACAAGGCGACGAGAACCGTTCGCGAGCGCCAAGCGATACATATACGGACGCGCGAGGGGCCGAGTGAATAATAGCAGCCGCTCGATTTGTACGCTATTAGCACCGAGATCGCTACGGCGTAATTCTCAATCGTACGACCGTTACTCCGTGAAAATCGGTCGTAAAAAGCCGCTGGCGAGTCGACGCTGCTCTCTCGTCCTCCTTTTATTGCTCCATACCTCTCTGGCAACCTACTAACGACAACGACGACCTATCCCTATCGGCCTCGCGAGTTATGTACGCGTAAATTCCCTTATCTTTCCCAAAGATACAACCTGCTATGCTCTCTTTCTTTTTCCCCACTGTCGAGATCCGACTTTGCTCTCCGTCACGCTGTCCCATAGAGTTTCCACGGTTACGGAAGTCCGATAAGATGATACGCTTGGCTATTCGCCTTTTTTTTTCGGAGTATCCCATAACAATTGAAAGCGAATAGTTTGTTCTCCGGAAGAATAGGCAGCACATTTCCAGAAATAACGCCGTATCGTAAGAAATTCCTAATTTCACTTAAACTTGCTGGTTTAATATCTTCATTTAACAAATTGGTCGGACAAAGTTTTATTTTCTGGCGAAAGATTTTCTAAATATTCGTATCTTCTTCTTATTAGCGCGTTAACTGTTTGCGTCTCGTGTTGCGTAACAAATTTCCGTGGAATGGATGCTATTAGAAAATACTTGGCAGGTATAGTTAGTGAGTAATGCACGAATCTACTCCCATTAGAGGAAAGTGAAGAATATCTTAGCCTGCTTGATGTTAGCACTCTGAGCATTACAACTCCAATTTCATAATTAGATAAAGTAGGTATAATTGATCCCTTACCTAACGATTTTTCCGGGGCTACGCGTGTTAGCATTAGATATTTATCACCCGAAGGTGAGTCGGATGTAAGACGTTGAAATATTATACATAATTTGTACTTGGTTATCCACGATCTTCTAATCTGAAGGTAAAGTGCGCGTTAAAACACAAATATACGCTTCGTTCGTTTTACTTAGTCTTTAATCCGCTCTTGGAGTGTGACCGACAATGAGTATTAGGATAGTACGGATCTTTAGGATAATTAGGACCATAACCTCGATTACAACCGTTGTAATATGACAGCGCTAACTTACGGCATATTTGACGGATTGTTTGAGAAATACTTAACCGAGCCCCCTAATAATAATTTACTAATGATATTCGCTAATATTGTCTTCAGATTTTATCGTTATAATCGTGATAGTCGCGCCTCGTTACGGTACTAATGAAAGCTTCAAAGCGTTTTCTATTACGTTCGAATACCTTCGAGGACAAAAACAAGCGAACGTAGATATTAACGAGATCCGATCGAACTAGATCGTTCAATAAATAATTGAAACGAATATTTTTACATTTTCGCGTAAACAAGCCCTATTTAACTAGACTTTGTCGATATCTTTTACAAACCTATTTGCCCTACTTATATCGCCTATTTTTATCCTCGACCGCACATCCAAACTTCTAGAGACTCTTTTCTCGAGTAGTCTGGCATCGATGAAGCGTTTAATCGTCCAACGAAGAAAGGGATTCCTCCGCAAAGGGAACAGTTGTTCAGAAGGCGAATTCCCGCGAATTAGCTCCGCGCGCGGCTTCCGAGCCATGAAATTTTATCGCGATGCGATGTGTACACTTAATTATTGTAATCCAGCGATCGTACGTTGCTCGTAGGTACTCGCGATCGTCCGCATATACGGTAAACCCCTTTATTGCTCCATTCTTTGAAACGCGCCAAGCTACCTAACGACAACGACGACGACGACGACGACAACGACAACGACGACGACCTATTCCTATCGGACGCGAGTTATGTGCGCGCAAATATCGTTATCTCCTTATTTCTTCGGGGCTCTTTCTCTCTGTCTCGTTTCTCTGGCCCGATGCATCCATGCGCGTTTTTCTTCCTTCTTCTCTTTCTCTTTCTCTATCATCTCGGCCGCTTGTTCCGCCGCGCGGCGGTTTTCC
>NT_176654.1:737909-748531 GCF_000188095.3 Bombus impatiens
GCCGCGCGGCGGTTTTCCTGCGCCGTGGCTCTCTCGGGTCGCCGATAAAGAATCTCCGAGGACGTTGTAATGTCAACGGACATTAGAACGAGAATATCGTAACGAGGATGGTGGTCGTTGCCGATCGCCGACCGCCAGAACCCAGAGAAAATCTTAAATGTTAGGCGGCGAATAAGCCAGGATAAATGCCGGCCAATACGGAATTCTATTACTGGAGGCAGATATCCAGTGACAGATATTCGCCGATAGATGGCCAATGCCGGATCGATGTTAACGAGGATATAAGTCTGCAATGAGCACTGGTTCAATTAAATCCGGGGAGAATTACGATTGCGCTAGTTTGTGTATCCTGTTAACGATGGGTTATTTACTTGCTATGTATATGGAACTTCTTGGAAGTAGCAGTACGGTTATTGCTTAAAAGAGTTGATAAATCTTATTTCTTAGCCCCGGTATAGTCTTTGAACTTTATGGCCCAAGCTCGCTTTGATAATAAGAAGGATCTTTAACGTTCTAGAAGGACGTTTGGTAAAAAAGATGCAGACGAGATACTACTAACGTTCGCGCCAAATTAATCTGCTTGTAAGCATTAACGTACGACCCGACTTTTAATACGTAGATACCTAAAAAGTATATTAAATAAATGGATTAAAAGAAAGGAAAATAAGAAATAGAGCTCGTATACATTGATACTTGCGAGTCGATAAAAATTACAAAAGAATAAGATAGAGTCATAGAAGAAGGTAAAATTGAAACTTACGGTAATGTTCCTCCGTAAAATTATTATCGAAAGGAAAATAACGTTGTGTAAGGGAGAATCACGATGATCGAATAGGTTCCGTGTCGGTGAGCAGGAACTTGAAAATCGATGCACGCCGGCGTACTTTCGAGACGCGGGCTCTACGTAACTATCCGAGCGCAAGGTGCACGGTATTCTCAACAGTTTCCACCGTGCGCCATACATAATGGAGGTTAGCCGCAGGATGGTAAATCACGAGACGCCATGCGGGCGTAGTTATATCGTGCGTGCGTGATGGAAGATTAGTACGGCATTGTGCGAGCACCGTGGAGGCGCGTGATGATTTATCGCTTACGAAAACCAGCGCGCCGGTGACTCTGTCCGCCGCGATCACCGAAATGGATCTTCGATGACGATCCCGTACACCGTCGATCCTACTCTCTTCTATTTTAAACGATTCTTCGGAGTATCCTTCTTAAAATCTTACGACGATAGTCGGAATTCTTTTTCGTTAAAATAACGAGCCCCCGACTCTCTCTTTCCGCGATGACCGAACTACGCAGGAGCCAGATCCACTCCGTTGAAATTAATCGTTCGATTCCTACGCGATTAAAATTACGTACGAAGTTCGAGTTGCCAAATGATTTCAAAGACAATAATATGCGAGATCGCGGAAAGATTAAGACATCCTCGAGGAACGAGGTTCGCGCGACGATACGATCTGGCGCGGCAACGAAGCGCAAGGCGATTACTCGTGGAAAAAGCGCGTTAGTTTAGAGTCGCTTGGAATCGTGAAAGAGTCGTGGCTCGCGAGAACAACGAGCACACGCGAAAACGTACGGTCGAAAGAGGGGAACGCACTGGTACGGGACAAAACCGCACTACTGTAAATGGTAGCAGCCTGCAATCATCATATTTCTTGACGATGGTCGGCCAGGCTACGTACGTACGTACGCAGGGGACAAGGAGAATAGAGTCCCCGCGGGAGAGAACCGCCGAGTCGAACCGCAAAACCGTTCTGTTCCTTATTGCTCGACCTCCGTGCTCGGCTCTCTCGTTCGCCCTGCGTCACGGAGCTCCTTTCCGACCGATTGAGACCGCAGAACGTTTAAGAACGCGAGACTAGGTATATGAAACGACAGTTGGACGACTTTAGAGCTGTTTTCACCATTGACCCTGGTGAGATAGCCGCTTGAACCGAGACACAAGACGCGTTGTAAATTGTCCGAGGCAATTTTAAGGACTCCCCAGGCAGAAAAAAGAACAATCTTTCGAAGCAGACATCTGCCGGCAGATTCGTAGTTTGAAATTTACCGACGATTCTGTGATGCTTCGATAGTCGAGCAATTTAAATAGAAAGTTATTTGTTGCTTCCCGAATGCATAAGAATGGAATTTTGAAGGATTTTTAAGGTAGACGGTTTTGATGGTACAATGGATTTTAAATGAGCGGAATCGGTGAACTTGGATTACGCGAACTCCTTGTCTCCTAACGAGTTCAAATAAGTCGAGTTCTGATACCATGATCCGAAACTTTGAATCTAAGAATTTTCAAGATTCTACGCGAAAGAAAGTATCAGATCTTGGAAGATGTAAATGTACAAGGCTTTCGATTAACTCGGCAGTGATTGAGCGTGCCAAGAACGCAGGCACGCAAAGGAAGTGAGGATGAATACCATCGAATATCTTGACCGTGACCGCTAACACGAGCGAACAATGCAATTTGTAGTCGCGAGGTGGTCCCTGGACCCGGTGAGTGCTCGTTTCCATGGGGCTTCTGGATCGCGAAAGAGCTCGACAGGGTGAACACTGCCACGAAATACTGGCAACACCAGCGACCCGCGAAACGTTACACAGGCCAGCGGGGACTACGAACAACGGTGTGCCGCATTTCTTTCGTTTCGTTCCAACATCTGATTTATGGCGAGAATTCCGTACGCACGGTTACAAACCATTCAACCGGATTCCGGAGGTCCCAGTTGGGGAAAGGAAAGTATCGTCAGCGACTTCCGACTCCGTCGTGCGACTCTTTGTCCTCGTTGTACCCTTGAATTTTTGAGTACTTTGTCGATTTCGTGTCGTAAGAAGTTTATAAGAGATACGATGATACTTGAGATTATACATTTGATGGAACACGAGAGAAATTTCATAGACTCGCAGACACATGTGTTTTAAGGTTCATAGGTTTTAAGGTTTTTCAATTAATAATTATTTAACGAAAACGATGGGATATACGATAAACAGGTGAATAAAAAAATGAAATTTCTGTTCACAGGTATCTGTACGAGAATTTGACGTGTCTAGGTGTCCCGTTGTGTACGCGTCTCACACGCCGCTACACAGGTAAGCATATAATTTTCTAAGGAAATCATCGAGATACGTATATTATATCGTATATAATGTCAAACTAATCTTCGTGTATCGTGTCTGTGATGCTCTATTTAGAGCAATTTGAAGCTGTGCGATACTATTTGATTTGTTTCAAAACATTCAAAAATATTAGTTTAAATTTAGCGTCTAACGTTTAATTCGAACAAATTCAGTCTTGTTTCGCCGAACGAAAATATCTGATAACAAACGAGCGAACTTGCATTAACAACTTAATGCGCAGGATATCGCTTTTTTGAATACATTTACCGTAAAACGTCGGATGAAAGGAAAAGTTTTAAATCAAGCAAAAAATATTTGCGCCCAGACACGCCATAAAACTTAAGAAACGGAGAATTGGCCAATACTTTCGAAACAAGCCAGCACGGTATGTTCGCGTCACTAGAATGAATCAAGAAGTAAAGTAGCCAGCATTGAACGGATTAAACTTGTGTTGCAAGAAAACGAAGCGGAGATTTACGGTAGCACGAAAGGAGGCCGGCCCTTAATCAGGGCAAAGCAGCCACGTGAGATCGCCGGCCGGAGGCCATGCGTCATTGGATTAAGATTGTATCCAAATTATTCATCCGGTAGACGTCGCGCGTGTAAGATAGCAAGAGGAACGGGAGCCGGGTACGCGCGAAGGCGTTGCTTCGCGGTAAGCGATAGCACCGTCTGATATATGGGGACCACACAAACCGTGTAACGGGAACTTAAATCAGAATTAATAGCGCCCTTCGCGGGACGTTTTCAGTCCTCCGCGCGTTTACGCGGCCTCGATAAACTAAAATATAGTAACGAACAAAAGTATCGACACAAATCAGGTTTTCACGTAAAATCCTGGACAAATCCATAAAATATACGATTCTTTGTTCAAACTTTATACGAAATATAACCTTCGAGTTTGAAATTTAAACGTATCGTAATTAAACGGCAGATCTTTATGCAAATTTATGAATTTCTAAAGAAACGGGAATGGTAAGTTCTAAATCGATCGATATGAAAATTAAAAAAAATGGATACGAGAACGATATAAGAGCCGGATTACGACAGAAACGCGAGAAAACTTTCAATTTTCTATAATAATCGTTCGGAGTAAGAATTCCATATAATTATAATTGTCTCGAAGGACTGACTCAGTCGCTGTAACCATTTTCAATACCTTTTTTCGTCTATGTAGCTATATAGCCATGAGAAAAGGATAAACGCCAGAAAACGCAGCCGAGGAAAATTTAAGAAACGAAACGAAAGAAGAAAAAAGGAGCGATGCGAGATTAAAGTCTCGAGAAGTTGACGCAGCATTCTCGAGTAATATGGCGCGCGTTCCACGATGATTTAACACCGCCCACGATCCCATAATTCGTAACCGAACAGCTGTTTTCCCGAGTACCGATTAACGGAGCTGTGTATCGTTACGAGAAAATTACAAGCAACCGAATGTTAGCTAAACGATCAACGTGGCCGCGGGAAAACGATCCGTGGCCGGGATGCTTGTGTCGAAGCAAATCGCCACTTTCCTCGTTCGACGTGGGGGGAAGATCATAAGGATTAGATTATAACGATTCCAGTTGTCGAAGAGAAGTCACGACCGCCTGCCGGAAGCACGAGAACCGTACTTCGCGATGAAGTCAGGTTCTCGATAGAAATAAATCGAAATATTATAAATTGCTTAAATGGTAATTATCTAATGATTGTCTGAATGCTGATATAACAGCTGTTTATCTGAAATTGAAGACGATGCGTCTTTATCTTATTACATAAACTGGGTACTATTATACGAAGAGACTCTGAGAGAGGGAAGGTTAAGAGGAACTTCATTTTACTATGAGAAGCATCTGAACGGTTGAAACTACATACATCGCTAGACGAACAAGTCCCGAATATTTATTCTAGATATTCGAAAACTATAAACAGTTTAAGTATACGAAAACGTTGAATGTATGAAAATCTGCTACCTAAATATCTCCAGAAACACGATATAACTTAGCCTAGAAATTCAACACATAGTCTGCTACATTATGCGTACGATGGGATTTTTTCTTCGTGCGGTTAAGCGTGGTGGCTCTGGGTATTGACCTTATTTTACAACAGTCGGGAGAATACGAAAGAACGAGCACTCGCAATAGCGAGTAAGAACTCACTCGAAAAGATCGAGTTCCAATTAGATTCTTTTTACGACGATATTTTAATCTAAATGGTACTACTACGAAGTACCCTGAAAATGTAGAGCGTTCGTGACTATAACGATGCAGTAAGAACGAACAAAGATTCGATCCATTTGCACGAAAAGCCAAGGCCAAAGAAAAGAAAACGCCAGGTACCAGCAAACGTTAAAGAACGTTGCGCGTTACGCAAGTTCGCAAAGCTTCCGAAACGTCAACGTGGAAGGAGATGGAAGCCGGGATGCGTGGATGCAAAGTACCGAAGCAAAAACAAAGCGGACAGCGAGAAGGTTGCGGAGGTCTCGAGAAAGGGACGAGGAAGAAGGAAGTGGACACTGGTGAGTCTTCCGTGGAGTGCGGCGAGAGAGATTTCCTCGAGCGCGGTGAACGTAAACCGATCCGCTCGAGATGGGAGCAAATGACAACGCGTGCTTTGCATGTCGAGGGCCCTTCTAGCGGATACCGCGAGTAAATAAGGCGGAATCTGCACGTCGCATTGTTTGACTTTCCGGACGGGCGTCTAGGGCGACGACGGTAAAGGGGCCGACTCCGTGCGCACGACAAGACCGCGAACAGAAAAGACGATCCTCGGCTGATTTGCCAGAACCCTTCTTGGAAAAGTCGCTAGAGCCGAGCTTCGTTCCACCGTCCAGGTTACCGTTACCACGCCGGACGACCATGGATTTTTCCTCCCACGGCGATTAATCTTCGATCAATCTCGGAATTCTGAAGTCGTTACTTCTCCACAGCGATTACACGATTCGTTTCTTCTTATGGATTTAGTACTTAGAGGCTCCGGTTGAATTTTCAAGCTGCAAGCAAATGTTTATGGTAATAATTACACGGAAAGGAGAAAAATTGAAAAATTTTTTTATAATAACGTTGATAGAATTCAAGACTGGTTTCTTGGAATATCGAGAAACTTATGAAGACAACTTATCGCGCGCGTAGACTAATGTCACTGTCGTTTTGTAAAATTGTCGATTGAGCTGGAAATGTGTTCGTGTTTCGTTCGACAGATTTACAGTTTGTCGGTTATGTAGGAATAAAATTGTTGCGTGCTAAAGTGGTAACGTATGCTTACTAATTGCGAGATACTGCTATCGGAGTTCGGCTGACTCGAATGCCCGGTAAAGCTCGATCGAGCGGAAACCACGTTCATACGGCAGGTGCAAACAAAACTTTGCCGATACTCGTGTAATTTTACAAATCTCTAATTCTACTATACCTTTTTCATTCGATTTACGTATTTGAAACTATGAAGCTTTCGAAGAAATATAACAATTTTATAGACCTCCAATTTTCTTTTTTCGCTTAATCCAAGCATCTAAGACTATCGGACAAACTTCGAATCGATATTCGTGTAGTTCGATATATCTCTGTACAATTCTAAAATTCCCTCTCGTTTGATCTAAACATTCAAAATTATCCAAAAGTCTCAACTACCATTGATTCCACTTTCCATGTTACATGCGTGACACGACACGACGAAACGCTTCTGCACCCCTTATTGCACCGCGTTTCGCAATCTTCCACCAGGTTCGATCGAAATCCACGTTTCCCGATACAACGAGAAAAGAAATTTTCAAAGTTCCTAGATTTCCCGGAACAAAACAGTGTCCACTTTCTATACTCTGGAGAAACGTGGAAACGTCTCGCGAGTAAATCGAGAGTCACGGAACATTCGTTCGCTGCTTTCCATCGCGAAGACCGGCGCATTGTTCTACGATCGATGCTAAACGATTCGCGTGGCAGGTGACTGGTTTTATCGCCGTGGCCGTGATTTTCCTACTGGACGCACCTGTTTATTCGTTTACGATCGACGAGCAGGTTGCGTTTCTGAACGTTGGAAAACACGCCGCACCTGCACGCCCACGGATCGTGACCCGCAGTCGACCTTATCGCGTGTTACAACGATAACGTTGTTTACGCTAGCCGAGAAAGTTTCCTCGCAGACGGAATGGACGCCCGGATTTCTCTTCCGTTGCTACTTCGCGCGTTCGTCATTCGTCCGCGAGCGCAGCGACACGCTGCCAGCCAGACTTCCGTACACAGGTTGTGAATTAACGTCATTGTTAACGGAGTTGATTTTAGCGGTTGGAGGCAAAATGAATCGAGATAGACGAATAACCAATCGCACGGATCGATTGACCAAGATTCTCAAAATCATAGTTAGATCGAGCACGTTGGAAACGCGCCCGAAGTGTGAAGATATCACTTATCGAGTATCCTATCTATACCAGATAAATTGTATCTATACACATAAAGATTAATTCGTAGAAAAATTAAGAAAAATTAAGTTCCAAGAGAAGTTTCCAAAACAGCCACCCTAGATAAATAACTCTTCTTCGGTGCAACGACTGTGCATCAACGAACCTTAATAATAGTTCTGTGATATCTTCTCTCGCTTTATGCGAGCAAGTAAAAGTGTACGTAAAAAGAAAAAGAAAAACGAGGATGTTTTAAAAGAAACTTCCGAAATGGCCGCCTTATACTCGGATATAATTCTTCCCCGATACGATTACCTCGTCGCCAACAGATTCTATTAACCACGTTCGCAACTCCTTCGTTCTAATTAAACTAGAATTTTCAAATCTCGCCACGCACGAGAAAATCGCGTGAATCCATGGAGCAAGTGTAAGAAAGGCATGCTGAGACCCGAGGATGAAATCACGGTTGATGAGCGGAGCGACAGAATAATCCTCGCGATGGGACGTCGTCGGACAGGGGATATGCAGGTGCGGAACGCGATGCCACGGGGCTGGAGAACGGATAATCGATTAATCGATTGTACGCTCATCGATGCCGGGCCGCAGGGGACGTGGAAAGAGGAGCGTCTTCAGGGACGTCTCGCGGAGGAAGAGCAGCCGTTGCACGCGGTATTCGACCGCGTCCCAACAATTAGCCTGAGAACGAACGAGCGAGCTAGCGATTTGTCGCGTAAGATTTATAGCTTCATACATCCCAAGAGGAGACTCTGTTCTCTCGTGGACCCTTCTGGATTTCCCCTCTCGCGACGTTCGACCCATACGCGGCGTGCACAATCGAGAAAGGGACCCCGACCATCGTCCAGGTCTATCGCCATTCCCGTGCGTGGCTGTCTCTACGCGGTTTGACGTTCACAAACACTCGACGATCTCCAACGAGATCAGCGAGATCCGTCTTGGCCAGCTGTCCACCATCCTTAACCGTGACCTACCGGAATGCATGAGAACGCGTCCGCGATATCGTCTTCGATCGCGCTCCCTTCCGGTTTCCAAACGATCGAAAAGGAAATTAGGATGGGAAGACCTCCGAGGAATTTTGATTTCGGGTCATGTGGTAGGGATAGGTGTAGAGAGAGGTGTTAGGTAATAACAGCGCGGCATCGATTCGGAGGATGGGGCGCAGAAAGTTGCAGGTTGTTGATTTTAGGTCGGACGAGTTTTTTGAAATAACACTCGAAGAGTTTGTTAGGCGATCGTCGAGGGCTATTGATCTTTGATGGCGAATTAAGGGACTGCGCGTGAAATTTATTTGCGAAAATGTCTATTGGTATACGAAGAGATTGATCGGGATATAATCGGCAAACGTTATAAGGCACAAATTTTTCCTCTACTTATCGGCGAATTAAATTCGTTTATAATATGCAATAATCAACAGCGAACTTGAGTGTGCGACACGTTATTTGTAAGGTATATGAATATTTCGGTGTAAGATATCGTGGCTGGAATCCATAAAGATCAATGTGCCTAAAAAATGTCGATGCAATTTTTTTTAAATCTTCTTTTATACTCGTCAAGTAATTCTACTTCGAAATTTTCTTTTAAATTTCACGCCTTTAAAAGTTACCCACATACGAAAAATTATATTGTTTCCGTAATAGTAGAAATTTACTTCTTAGAAAAAGGAAGAAATCCCGTTTCTAAGTACTTATACACGTTGTTTTTTCTCTCTGAAGAGACAGTCAAGTGTTTAAAGAAAATCTCAAATAGAGAATCGATCACGCAGAACCTTTTGGCGGAGACTAATTTACCTGAACGATGGAAGTCGCTAATTGAATTCAAAGTGCAGACGTAAACGACGATGAAGACGTGTTTGCACACTCGTTCTAGAGCCATTAATGAAGGAGCGTTCGCTATTAGATTGAAATTGGGAATTTCCTCGTCGTGGCAAAACGCAAGCGAGATCTATCTTGGTGGGTTCGTTTCGAACGAACTTTGCTACTTTTCTATTGAAAGAGTACGATTCGTAATTCATCTTCATTTAGAGTGACGTCTACATTACCGTAAACGTTCTTTGAAGTTATTCCGCGTCTGCTCTTCATGCTTTTACCAACTGTTTAGGAAAAATATACCCCCCTCGTAACGACTCTCAATTTTAGAAATTACTTCGCACGAGTCGTAACTTCTGCTGATCGTGGGATTTAAATCCATAAAAATCAGTTTCCTAATTAGCGTTTAAAGACCACACACAAGAATATGATAAATCTATTTTTGTTCATTTTCCGACTCTTCGCTCGCTCGATGGTTTAAAGCAAGTGTTACGCTACGACACTCTTAAAAGATGATAAATCTACGAATTTATAGAATGTGAAACGCGTAACTGTGCTACGCAGAAGACAATCTCTTCGGCTGCGTAGAAATTAATTGTTGCGTAAATGTTCTATAAAAACTTAGATAGCTAAAAAGATATACGACGCTTCGTCGTATTTTTCCCCTACGATCTTCATTTACGAAGGAAAAAGATCCGGTCAACGTAAATCCACCGCGGTTTCACGCACTACGAAATACTCTTCCCGTTTCGCACGATCCCTCGCGAGCAATCGTCCCAACGTAATTATAGCGAATCCGCGGAGCGATAAGCGTTGGACCGAGCACCGATATTGGCTGGGACATTACGGTCGCCTTTTAATAACCATGGAGTTAGTTTAGTGTCGGCGGTAATGCCAATCTAATCTACCTTTTACACCGAGTACACCTACACGCCTAGCAGGAAGTGTACCCTCGCCACGCCGCATTATCCTTATTTACGCCGCTCTTGATACTATATTGCCGATAGGTCTTTATCTACGCCCGTCTCGAACGCGCGCCAAGCGGAATAAAAACCGCTTGCCTCTTGGAACCTCGCGAGTGTTCGCGCGGATTTATACTCGCGAGGGACCGGCGTGCGCGGCCAATTCTCTCGGTCTTTCTTTCTCTTTCACCAGCCGATCTCCGGTTACACGGCGATGCGAGGGAGATACCAGTGGTGAGGAAACAAGTGTAAAGAGCGCTGTAAAGCGTGGTAATTATGCGATACAACCAGCCACTCGCAACGAGACGTGTAGTTTATGTCGGCCGTGGACGCGAGCTCGTCAACTTCCCTGGCGGAAGT
>NT_176654.1:748870-755050 GCF_000188095.3 Bombus impatiens
CCTGGCGGAAGTTGACCCCTCGTGGGATCGACACCGTGCATACTCGCGGAATGTTGTGGTTTTAAGAGGTTTGGTTTTAAAACGTTATCGTAAATTCGGTTGTAAAGATGAACGGAAGGTTTGTGCCACGGATCCTTGAGGTTTAAATTACTCGGATCTTTGTACAGCCTTTACTCGGCTATAGAGCTACGTGAATTAAGATTAAGTCGCCGATCGTAAAGGATATTACTTTGGATGCGCATGCGGGGTATTCAAAGTTAGCAACTTTTTGAATAATGGAAGTCTTTCCTTGCTCGCGTTCGAACAACTTGCGTGATTTGCCTCCTCGTCAACCCTTGCATTTAGTCTTTACTCTAGTGAAAATGGCAATACGTCTCCGGTAGTATTCCGAAGAAAACAGCAAAACACGTCTAAAGAAGTAAATTAGGATATAAATTTGCACGAAAATCTACCATCTACTCGTGTCTAACAGGATGCAAACTCAACTCGCACGCTCTCCTCGACCAAGTATTCGAAAAACCAACAAATTGCAGGATGATCGTACCAAATCCCGAGCAACGGTCATGGGAAGAAGCTTCAGGGAACGTTCGCGACAAGATGACAGGAGACCAGCGCTTCGTACGATCTCGTAAAGGCTGTACACACCGCGATGTCAGGCGTGTATACTCGATCGGAGGGAGCGAGAGCCTAGGTTGCGCAGGTAGTCGCGAGAAAGCAGGAAGGTCGCGGAGTCTCCGGGGCTCAGCGGTCGAGACCCCGCAGGAATGCAACGCCGGCTCGAATTAATAGATCGAGGGACCCGGGCGAATTTATCCGCTTCGTGGCGGCGAGTTTAAAAGCGGCGCGGGTCTCCTTTGCATCTCGATCTCTCCGCGGCGCTGGGGGACGTACGCGCAGGCCCCCGTGTGTATATACGCTGGAACGTACAGCGTACAGACATCGTGGCGAACAGAGAAAGAAGAAGCCGAGGAAGCCAGAGGAGAAGACAGAGCGGACGTTCGAGCGGAGAACCAACCGGGATACGTGGCTACGTATACGTTCTGCCGAAGAAAAGTCTCCGCTGGACTCGAGTTTGTTCGACTCTTCTTCTTTGTCGTGTCCTTTCTTCCTTTCTATCGCTTCTCTCTTGTCGTTCTTCCTCCTCGTTCTTCCGTTCTTCTCCTCCTTCGTTCTTCGTTCTGCGACGGTGGAGTAAAGGTTTCGTTGGTGGGATAAGTAAGAGAGACGCCGGCCCCGTGATGAGTCCAGACGACGGTTAGATAACGGGGAATCGCATTTAGATAAGAAGCGCGGAAGAGACCATTGGAAATGTTCGAATCCGGGCGGAGGTTCCCCATTAAGCAGAACCCTTGGTTCCGTGCCCCGCCGCGCCGCCACCCTGGCACGTGCGCCGACCCCGATAACTTCCATATAAGAAATGTCGCCGCAATTAAATCGGGCTGCTGCTTTTACTCTTCGTTCAGTGTCTGGTCTTCCCGTCTTTCCTCGAGGTAATCGTAACCACGAAGTTCGTGTCCTTGTCGATCGTTTCTTTTAGAGAATTGAAATTAACGCGGGAGTTTGGTAAATTTGGATCACGAAAAGGTTCGAGATGCGGAGTATTGGTTGACTACGGATGTCGACTTTTACAATCCTCTTACGGTCTTTATAAAGTATAGCAACGAAGTTTCTAGTCGAGATGACTGTAGGCAGTAGTTGGACAAATCGAGAATCTATGTGAGATACTCGCATTTCGCTATAGTTGAAGACGAAGCGCCACG
This sequence comes from Bombus impatiens, assembly GCF_000188095.3. NCBI lineage: Eukaryota > Metazoa > Arthropoda > Insecta > Hymenoptera > Apidae > Bombus > Bombus impatiens. The sequence goes on from NT_176654.1 coordinate 750,631, forward strand.
ATTTGGAAGAACTTGTTATGGAAGAACTCGCAGTGGAAAATTAATGGATTTCGTATTTAACCTGTCGCTCCAAATATGGTCGTTATCTTCTCCTATATCGACAGTTTTTCGAATACCTGTACGACGTTTGTTTTCGAAACATATACGTACGTAGAAAAGGCAGAAAAATTTGTCGAAGGTTCAAGGATTTAAGGGATGCATGTAGCATCGATAGTACCCGTATGCGATGCATTTTTCCTAATTAGATAATAATGGTGAATTACGCGCCGCAGAGTCAAGGAGATAAAGAACGAGCATGCAGCTGCGTGCTTGATCACGGTGCGACGCATGTTCGATAATAATCGCTCTTCGAAGGGTCTCCTATGTCAGGCGCCATTTTTTCGATAATAATTCCCCGATACTCGTTAGCGTCGTTCGTTTTCCTTGAAGAAAATTAGCCAAAAAATAAAAGTTACGAATATTAGTCTGTTAAACCGACTACGGAATAAATGTTTGGAAATCTGCCGATTTGTAGCTAATTGGACATCTTACTCGTTACGTCGCTCATCGACTTCAACTGTCTCAGTAAATTTAATTAATCTTTACAATTATATGTTATAAACTGAAATTTGATTTTTTTTATTTGGTTATTTAAAATCCTATCGAAGACATATTTCCATTTTTAAACAACAAGAAACTCTTTAAAATTTGTACATTTTACCATGTACTCCGTACTTTATCCAAGGCAGTAAGAACTTTGTCTACTAGCTTTCTTAGTAAAATGGTATTTTTTACGTTATTTTTACACCGAACCTCGATACGAAGGCTTCGCAACAACCCAAAAACAACTCATTTTCCACCTTCTTATGATTATTATCTTCCTCCGTACTGAAACAGTACACGCTTTCTCATCTATCTGACCCCTATGACCAAGATCTACCGAAACCCTCGATAGAAAGAAACGCAAGTATAGTTGGAAATGTCATCGAGGAACCGCGCTATAACCCGTACTCGGCGCAGATGGCAGTTCCAAAGACGTGAAACGAGACCGTGAAAAATGGCGTAATTTAATCGAGCGATTCGACACGGCATCGCCGCGACGTCCTTACCTGCCTAAGCTCTAAGAGGTGAGAAATGTTGCTCGTCCCGTGACCGATGTCTACACACCGCGCTGTCACGCACTGACATATCGCTCTGATAAAACCACGACCCGGCCAACGGTTTCTCCCTCGGCAGAGTCGCGTTCTCGACATTTAAGTATTTCTTACACGGGGCAAACGATTCGATAGCTAATGTCCCGGACGTCTGCTTATAAGAATCTCCACGTCGTCTTCGTCGTCGTCGTCTCCAATGACCTCGCGCGTTAAACCTCGCTTCGTGAATACACCAAGAGCTCGCCTAAACCCTGACCAGATCGTTGGCACGATTAATAATCATCCTCGGAGGCGTTGCGTCTTTTCACCACCGGCTTTCCAGCATCGTGTTGAAAACATCCGGTTTGGTGATTCGTCGGTTTCGTGGGATCGGTCGAAAGCGGTCGGGAGCAAGGGGAAAGGTGTATCGCGCATCCCCTCCGGCGAGACTTTCGCTTATTAATAATCTTATTAATTCCTCGCTCGTTACGCGAGGCAAGGTTAAGAATGGACCGTCCAGGAAACGTAGAAATATCGTAGAAATATCGGGTGTCCGCGAATCCAGGAAATATTAGATTGGTCTCAAGCGCCGGTCAAGATCCGCACGATGGGAAACGTGCACCGAGAGGCTTGAAAACATCTTCTACGGTGTTGGCTACATTAAACGCACGGTGTTTGGCTATTTTTATCATCTCCTTCGTACACGATCTATTTATACGATGGATGGAATTTATATTTACGATATACCATAGATATAGATATGTAAAATTTGTCGATGTTAGTCAAATTAACGCGGCCCGTTTCCAGATTTTCCGACATCGAATCAGAGGCGAAGAGAACGAAGCGGGGGCGAGTTTTTCGCGAGTAAGAATGCACGCGGTCAATAGCATTTCCGGCTCGATCCCGTTTGAAACACTAGACGGGCCGGCGGTGTAGCATTGAGTAATGCGGTGCGGAGTGGCAGTAATGAGGCACATTAATATGCAATGAAAATGTCCCTGCGCGGGCCGTGTTACTCGAGTGCGTGGGGAGTGTGAAACGCGCGATACCGTCGAGATAGTGAGCCAATATTAATAGCGGCCCTTCATTGTTCTACGATACGAGCGGAGGGTCGGCTCGACGAATCCCCGTTTCTCGATGACTCGTTCCTTCTCCCTCGAACGAACCAACGGGATAGAGAGGAACTTGAATTAAGCACCAGCCAAGTGTTGCCGGCCGAGGGAAACGTACGGCCGAGGAACGATCGAGGAACATTCGTCGAACGAATATTCGTGAAGTTGTATTACGTGCACGACGCGATACTCTTTTGAGAAATTGGCACGGTACGGTCGTCTTTAACATTGGAGTTCCGAATAATCAAAGGATGCGAACACGATGCGAAGGACACGACAAGAAACATACCTTATGCGGAAAATAACGAATCCGTATAATTTTAGAAGAAAATCGTATCTTGAATCCGTACAACTTCTAGTAACTTATGGATTTATCGCTTTACACGATACGAAATATCAGTTACAGTTTTAAAAAATCGAATAACCACTAACTCGAATCTAGTCTAAACTGTTCGACGCGATAGTTTAATTCTTAAATTTAAAAGATCCTGTTAATACGCTAATTACTTACGAAAAGAAAGACTCGCGAATCCACTTGAATAAACTTTCGAGTAACGCTACACTCTGGAAATAGAATCTCGCTAGAATAACATTGAGTCAATTGTCTGGACGGAGATCGTATCTGGAAAAGGGAAAGAATGTTACGTGCACAGCTTGAAAGCCGGTCTTCGTCCGAGACAATAGAAGCGAAAGTGTAATTGTCTTTATTCGGTGAGAGATTCGATGTAACAGTTCCCATTAGAGTACGAATCGTAATAATCGGTAAATAACATCTGCCTCTATAAACCGGTCCATTTGCCTCGTGTAATCTAAACCAAAAAGTCCGAACCCTCCACCTACGTCCACAGACCTGAAACCCGTCAGACGTCGAGATTCACTGAACGAACTACGCCAAGCTACAAATCGTACAAGCTGCTCGCGAAATGTGTGTACTCTGCGGGCGTAATTAATCCGAGGCCGCTTTTCTATTACCCCCGGCACGTCTGAGCGCGAAAAATGCCCGAAGCAGATCTGACGGCCGACGATGTGGCCAGACACTCTCTCTCAAGAGCGCTTACAATTAGGAAACGGCGTTCGCGCGCCGCGACAGGCATGTAATTAGCGAGGGCTCCGGGGCTCGCGCATATTTCGATGGTTGCATATCCGCGGTGTATACTACATACCATGGCCATGGTTACCCGCGGCTACCACGGCCTCTTCGTGCGCAAGCTCTCCGTGCTTTCCGTGTCAGAACGAAGTAGAGAGGTATACTTCTACAGTCGCCTTCGAAAGTAAGCCAACGCTCCTCTAAACGAATTACGTTTAACCCTTCGGTTGCGAGCGATTTTTACATCTTTTCCTACAAAACCACGTATTCGTTTAAAATTCCTATTGGTTTATCGTCGACGATACTACGAACGCGACGTGATTCTCCGAAATTTGGTGATTTCAGTTGAGAAAAGGAGGATAGAGAATAGAGCGATAAATGTCAGTTTCAGATGGAACGGCGGTGCGTATCTTTTTCAACTTAGGATTTTTGTGCATAGGGATGTTAAAACTCCATTTAATATTAAGATATTCTGTTATTTAATTCGTTTATACGTTTTACGTAGATTATAGCTTTCTATTTCAGGTAGAAACTACTGACAAACTAAAACAGATTATTCCATGATCTCGTAACATTTTAATTTCGCTAAATTTCGTACGATTCTAAAATATAAACGCGGCAAAGAGATAAAGTAACGAAGCGAATAACAAGGTAATTCCTAAAATTCGTAGCAGCGGTATTGAAAGAAGGAGCAGGGTCGCGTAAATTTCCTAAAATCCACAGTTGCGAATAAAACGTAGCGTCCTTAATGGACGAATCTGTCCACAGGAAATTCCATCTGGATGGTTAACTGACTTTCCGAGGCGACTGTATACACACACAGTATCCGTGCACGGCATGATCCACGAGGTCGTACGTTCGTTTTCTCGCGGGCGCGCAACAGTTCGGCGCGTTATATTCGAATAAGAGAGCCGGGAGAGAAAGAGGGCGGCTTTCTGCAGTGGAGCCGAGGGATTTGGCACGACTCGGTCTCGCCTCTAAATTAGTAATTGCAACCTCCGCGTGACGTGGCGCTCCGATAAAAAGCGAAGGGCTGTAATGCCGTGGCGATACGAGGTCACGAACCACAGCCAAGCTAAAGTGAATACTTATCCGTGGCGGGTCGCCGC
>NT_176654.1:755371-759986 GCF_000188095.3 Bombus impatiens
CGCCGCTTGCTTCGTTCGCTCGTTTCGCTCGGCCGCGCGCGCGCGCGCCTTTTGCTGCTCGCACATGCACGCGAGATAACGCGCGGAGCCGCGTTCACGCGAACACGCTGACGCTCTGCGTTGCCTTGCGCTGACCGGGCCCCTCGTGAGCGTGCGAGACCGAAGCGTATACGAAGAGGGGGCGTAATCCGCGGCGACGTGTATTCCCACGTCGTGCTTTCTCCGCTAAGAACGCTCGCGGTGAATCGGCCTCCGCTGACCGCTAGCCGATCGCTAATCCCGCGGAAGTGCAAGCACCGATCTTCAACATCTTTTCTCCTAGCTCGCTTCTATCGATCCTTCGTTTGCCTGATGTCTTTCCACGAGCGGACTCCACCGAGGTTTATAGACTCGCGTTTCAAACGAATCTTTAGGTTTGAAGCGGCGCGGCGTTTAATGTTTGATTACGCGGCGAGAGGGTCTCGTGTCATGGGAAAAGCAGCGGGGAGCTTAGGGCACTCGTTATCGAGATTTTAGTGGGCAGGTTGGAATGCTTCCGTGGTGGATTGCCTGACAGAATGAACGAGTGTGTTTGGGTATTAGCCAACAGGTTTTGATCGGTATTTGCGACTCGAGGTGGCGATTGAAGCGTTTTGCAGGGGTAATAGATGAATCGAAACCGTTCTCGCCTTTCCACGATATTTTCTCTCAAAGATTTTTCCTTTCATCGCGGATTTCCTTTACTTACCTTTACTTTCGATCTCTTACCGTGATAAATCTATCCAATTATATACATACTGTTATCCGTGTAAAATCGCGATAAAACTGTATCGTTCGTCCGCACTAGACCTAGAATTTCCAAAAATCGAGCTATCTAATGTGTCACGTATCAACGTAAAATCCTACTATCTGGACGTCACGTTGCTCGTCTTCTTAATTAGACTTGGAAGCGACGCAACGTCGCATCGCTCCGATGCAGATACATATTATTACGCGCAGACAATCGACGTTCACGATCGAGATCGTGCGGCTAACTGTTCCCGGTGGACATTTTTCTAGAATAACAGATGCGCAGCGAGCGACCTGCTAAGTAACGAGCATCGCGATCTTCCCCCTCGCTCGTGCATCGTAAAGCTCTCTCGCGAGGCTGGCTGGAATTCGGCGATGCCTACGGAATATTCAGAGACTCACCGGCCTCCCAACAGATCTTCGGGGATCTACATATTTAGAGTCGTGCACGCGAACGTGACTTCGTACTTTAACGATCGGCGAACGAAGGTGACGTTCGAGAGAAGCCACGTCCACCGTTTCCTCTCTCCGCCTCCGCTCGAGGATGGTACACACGCCGCATAAGTCCAGATTTGCATTCCCGTTAAGGATATTTCTAGATCTGTTTGGCGAAACATTGGAATAGTGCCGCATTCCGAGAGTGCCTAGGCGATGGGTGCTCCGGGCCCTGTATCGATTAATCGCTTCGCCGTCCTTCTCCAATAGCGTGATCGACGATGCCCCACACCCGATCCACTGGTCGTCGGTAACGTGTTAAAAGGACAGATGTAGAGAAGCAAATTTTAACGAATAGCACAGACATTTCTACGCTATTGACTAAGAATCTAGAATTTAGCCGTGTTCTATAGAAATTCTTTTAAAAATTCGATTAGAACGTATCTGCCTTTCGTCAAAAATTTATCAAGGAATGCGAGTGATCGAATTTGCTGCTTTAAGAATCGTACGATAGTGCAAAGTTCAAAATTGGCAGCTTTGTATTTCCAATGATCGGACTACGTACGTTTATAAATTTATAGGGATTTTAAATCCATAAGCATTCGATTCAGAAGAAATTTGTACGTACAAATATTTAACGTACGACAGTACGTAAAATACACAATGCAGCCACGATAGAACATTCCTTAGAAAACATAAAACACTGAAAATATTCAGAAGTGCGAATTTTTACGTAAATATCCTCGGTCTCAAAATTATAAATACGAATCTTTCAAATTTCAATGCGTCGCCACGAATCTTTCACCTTGATCGAAACAACTCGGTCTTGAATTGAAAAAGAATTCTCGGTGTAATCGTCACGATCACATTGACAGAACGCAAGGGTTCAGAGGTGAAATAGCGTATAGCAGACAAACCAGTGGCACAGCTGAGTAATCCTCGCCCTGGTAGAAATAATGCTGGAAGGTGAGCTCGAGGCGCTACCTTCGAGGGCACGTGCGATCGGTCGACACGAGCACAAGTGCGAATATCGAGTCGTAACCGGTACCGATGGAATCTGAACTAGCAGAAGAGATCGAGCTATATCGTAACGGTGAAACGTAATGCTCGCGGAAAGATGGAGCGAAGGAGGATTTCAAAGGACGTGTCAGAGAATTTATAGGGGAGAAATAAAGTACGACGAGGAATGGAAAGTACTTTGACGACGAATTCTTTCGTGGATTATTACGAGGATTCAATGGGTTGGAATGTGTATGAAGGAAGATGAGGGAGAAAGGAAAGAAACTTATGTGAAGCAGGTGCACGAGATGTGTGGACTGCATAGCGAGTGAGTTACAAGAACGATTACCAAGTCTATGGCGAATGAAGAAACTGTTAGTCGTCGTCTGTCAAAATCCATCTATTAGCGTAAAGTTACACGCTATTCGAAAGAAGCTTTATAGAGTATATGTCTTTGAAATTCCAAGTCTACTTATTACCGATTGTCGAGTGTCGTAAATCGTCATGTCGCGACATAAACTAAAATAAACTCGAGTTGTCGAGCTTTGGCTTGTAAGTTGTTTAAAATTTGGGAGATCCGTTCCTTAAATCGGGCAACAATTTTTTCAATTCCTCGGTTTCCAAAATCTTGCAACATTTTCGCTTTTGTCGGCATACCGTCTAGATATCGATGCGGCGACCAACGGGAAGGCAACCAATAGACATAACGTAAATCTACGTGCTTCCAACAAACAGATTTGCAATTGCCGTTATCCGTTAAAGAAAGCGATACGAGAAACAAGTTTCGCGTAACTAGATCGCGGTTGTTGATGCATTTTCGTATTTTTACGAACATAACCAGAGAAATAAAATCGAAATAAAAATTTTGTTTTACATACCATTACGATACGTAGTTTACTTTACATATTTTATATATACTTTTGCATAAACACGCGGTCTACTCGTAATCGATCGATACAACGTCGGTGAAGGGCAAACGTTAAACACGGAGCAAACTTCCACTAAACGCAACAACCTCTCATCGACGTAGCTTTTAACGATTAATCCCATCGATTACGTAGCTGGATCGCCCGAAGGGAAACGGAACGCGCGAACAGGAACACAAGGTGCGGCGAAGCACGTGCAAGAAGCCAACGCACGGAAAGGTTGCTGAGAGCGAGGGAAGGAAGATCAACAGCAGTTGGGAGGGGTCGGGATGTCAAGTTTCGCGCGGCCACGTTTCAAACCTGCGATCTGGCCCGTCAAACCCGGCAACGAGCGTTGTAAAGGCCGATTTCAATAAGCGCGTACTGTCTTTTATTTATATTCCCTCGTGGGTCTGCCCCTCTTTCAAAAACGGTCAGAGAAAAGGGGTGGAGAGTGGCCGCCTTGTGCCGCGTTATAACCACGGACACGTTAGCATTATTGCATCTTGCGCGCGAAAACTCGAGGATGCATGCCAGGATGCTAACAGAGCCCGAGGCATCGGTTTCGTCGTAGATCAACGCCGTGGCTCTGGCTACCGATAGATCGTATTTTCCATTGAGAGACCTTAGGCAAATGTCTAATGAATGACTCGGACTTTAACTATTCCAAGGAAGATATAGGAAGTTAAGGTGAAGTAGTGTGGGATACCAAGAAAGTTCCTCGAGTTTTGCCTTGCTAATTGTAGAGGATGTTGCGCGTGCAATGGATGGATCATCGTAATCGCATCGTAGGAGAGAAATTCTTTTTCTTCCTTCCTCTTTTTTTTCCTTTTCGAACATGGCGCAAAATTCATTGTGCGAATTCTGTCGGGCTGATTTTTGTAGAGAAAAGTACATAATCATGATGGAGAAGCCGAGACGAGCATTGCAATCATCGAACCAGTCATAGATAGTTCCAGCGTAATACGCAGATCAGTATACATATAATGTACTATACATAATATCACGATGAAACGTTAAATCGAGTCGATTCAAAGAGCTCTCGTAAAAGTTCCATTTGCTTCCCACACTTTTACCAACCATCGCAAAACACATATACCTGCGATTCTTCCGCTGCACGCCAACCATTCAATTACGAATTCCATTCTTCCAGAACAACGCGTAACAATATAATCGTGCGTAGAAAGCGATGATCGAGAGCAGAGCCTCGGTTGAAAGCGAACCACCCGTTCACGAAGGAAAGCGCGTTCGATCGTTTCACTCTCCGATCGTTGGCAAAAATTCCGCTTCACACGCGAGCTTGTTCCGCCTGCTATTGAAATCGGGACCGCAGGACGCGGCTACGATCTTCCCCTTTCCCCTGTACACCTAGTCGATCGAAAATTCAATCTACGCGATTCGATCTAAGTGGATCGAGCCGCACCATCGAGAAGAAGAAGAAGAAGAAGAAGAAGAAGAAGAAGAAAGATCGACGCCTATTACCGAGGCTCGTTTCTCACCTGGCGAGG
>NT_176654.1:760360-760940 GCF_000188095.3 Bombus impatiens
CGCCAGTCGAGCCAGCAGGAAGCAGCGGACAAAAGCGCGTTCAAGATTCCAATTCGGTCGTGCTCGCGCTACGAATTATGGCGGATGCTGTGCCCTTTTGCATGCACCGTGAACACCACGGAATCGCAGAGTAGGCTTTAACCTTTCAGACAGCATCGGGGATCCAGTTCAGTCGATCTGTGAATCGCGAGCTCTCGCTTCTGGAATGGTCCTCCGAGTCACGGGCGATGGAGTGGGTGCGAGGTTATGTTCCGAGCGATTGTAACGAGGTATTGTTGCTAAGAGATCGTTTATAGTAGAAAGAGAGTAACGGTGGCGCGTGATGGATACGTTTGAGGCTGGATTTAGTGTGTGAGTACGGTGACTTTTGGCAGTGGAAATATGTTTCTATCGTTCACACCCTATTTCTTGGTATAGAAAACTCTGTCGTATAAAATATGCGTAGGCGTAGGACTTTTCACAACTACTTTATTCGTATAAAAATTTCTATTATTCAAAATCCACTCTTAATAGCACAGACGAAGAATCTCGACAATTTGTCACTTAATGGTACCCCTCGCGTCTCGGCCACTAACTTTTT
>NT_176654.1:761018-768895 GCF_000188095.3 Bombus impatiens
AAAAAGTAAGCAATATTAATAACAGTCGACGCGCAAATTACCCAGGCATATTAATTATAACGTATTAAACGGAGACAGACTCGCAGTTAATTATTAGCGGGGCATCGATAAATCGCGTGGCAATTGTACACGACGACCGGGAGACGCTTCTCCCTCGTGTAAACGTCCAGGATCGGTATCCGAACGGCCNNNGGCCGCTAATCCGCGGCATTTTAATATTTAATTTAGCAGCGGCAGGCGAGCGGCGCGTAAAAAGCAGCCGACAACTTGTAACTTATGTAACGCGTCACCATCCGCGCCGACCGGCGCGCGCTTCGATAAATTACACCCTCCTCGTTCGAACGTTCCCCGTGGAACACGCGCCTCCGACCGGCGCAGCACGGCTGCTTGAAATTCTTCGCGATTTCCTCCAAGGAAAATTCGTTGAAAGCACACGGACTCCAAGATCGAATATTACTCGTTCCTCCGTCACACTTTTTCCCACTAAATCACCGCGTTCAGTTGCTAGACGAAACCAGAGGGATCGTCGAGGGGACCGCCAAAGAGGAAGATTCTGTCAGAATCTCGAAAGAACCACGCGAGTACCAACAGTGGCGATAACTTTGTCGATCTTCTTCTACGGAGTGCCGTAAGAGAAGCTTTACCATTGTGTTTTTGAATAATTTTTAAATTAAACAAGATAGATACACAGATGTTTTATCGATAGATCGTCGAGTCACTTCTAGCTGTATTACAAACGTGTGTTGTTTCAATAGAATTTTCATAAGTTTTCTCTTCTATTTGTTCCATTTCTTCGCGAATATCGTTCTTCAACCGTTCAATTGTCGTCGTCAGCTTATTCTCGTAGGCCTTTCCTTTAAATACCCCCAAAGACGAAAATCTGAAACCGTTAAATCAGTCGATAAGGCGGCCCGATTAATGTCGCTACCTTTTGACATGTTTCGAATAATCGATTATATAATAATAACAAGTTTTTACTACTAAAGGTAACACCTTTAAAGTGTTTCATCGCGGAATTGTCTGGTCCACGTTATACGACCGTTGTCACAAACTTGGCACACTGTTAACGGAGAAGAAACGACAAGAAGATAACGCTTCCTTCGTGACACGCTGTATTTTTCTATATTCTTGTCTTATAAATTTCTTCGACTCTGTTTTCTTTCATTTGGATCTCGAAGATGCTTTTCCACAGAAAATTCGTTAAAACGTAGGGTGAGTCGCGGGGTTAAGGGAGCCTCGGTTCGAAGGTTGTAAGGTTCGAGGTGTCAGACGCCGTAGGGGGTCCCGAGCCTAGCCGGTGCTACATCATCCACGGGGACAGCGTATCCACTTGTTAGCGAAGCGGGCACAGCCACTGCCTACAAATACGTTTCCGCCGTGATAAATGGACTGCAACTCTCGAAATACGAAGGCATTCCGACTCCGGGCGTTGCTTGATTAATGAACTACGGGATTTCTACGGTAAGTCCGCGTACTGATTCGACCTCGGACTCTTCCCTTGCTCATGGAACATCCTTGTCGCGGATATCCACGCCGAACCGACAATTTTTATCGGACATCTCGTTGTACGATACGCACCCGTTGTAATATCGCGTTGATATCGCGTACGGCCAGATGAAGTTTGAGAACGTGACTGATGCCGTTACTAGTAAAAGCTTTACTGATTTGTATAGTTGTATTAGAACTAAGCCACGCGGAAACCAAAATGATCGATTCTATCTCATAAACGATTCTTCGTTTCAGTACTGAGATATACATAATTTGTTTGAGAAACATCTCCAAGCTTCTAAAGGAAGGGTTTCTAAGGAAACATTTTCGTAAAACATTGATTCTTTCGTATTATTTCTAAATTTCTATATCCGAATTCGATGAAACGAGAAATTCGTACAGCAAGAATGTAATAACGCGGTAAATAAATTACTACTGAAAACCAATCGATCAATCCCTAATTAACCTCGTTAGCTTCGGTTACTTCAACAACCTACACCATCGACCAACCTAAAAGCCGCCATTTAATCACACCGAACACCAATTAAAAACGAGTTATCATCGTTCAAACACCGTCATTGCAATTAAAATTCAATATATTTCCACAAAGGAGACGAAAGTACGGCGGGAACGACGACGGCTGGAAATCGCTACGGGGGTAAGCTTAATTTTCTCGCGTCGACTACAGCCAGGAGCGTACATCAAAGAAGACGGGGCCCGTTCGTGGCTAGCGAAGCGTAACGATAAATCAATAGCAGAGACCCCGCGGTATCCTCGGTGGTGCCCATAATAAATTCATGAATTGTAAAACTGCTGCTCTCGCGCTGGACGAACCGTGGCGTATTGGATTTATTGGCCGACCTGACCCCGCTAAGACGCCTCTTCGGGAAAGGCAGCGCGCGAGCGGAGGCGAGAGCAGCAGATCTTCGCGAAAAAAGAGACAGAAACGCTGAAGGGTGAGATAGGAGCGTACGTGGATGTCGGTGATGTATGAACGAGTTAACGGGTCGCAATCGATCAACCGTGTTACCAAATAATTTTCAATTACTCTGTATGAACGCGATTGACCGCCAGGACGACCAGGGAGACAGAGTATCGACCATTCGATACCGATCCATCGTTCAGCGTGTATATACGTTGACCTCTGCGAAACGGGGTGAATTCGTAACGGCTTGATTGTCAGGAATTGTATGGAAAGAGGGTGTGATTTTTATATCACGTTATTGGTCGATGTGATTGCGATGTTGTATTTTGTACGCGTTGAAATTCGATAGGTGTGTTGAAAATTCAGATAGAATTTGGTTTTGGAATTGACAAAGACCATAGATAGACGAACGAATAATAATTTCGAAGAACCGAATGATCTCGAATCTTCGTCACGCGTTCGTCTATCTCATTAAATAACTGCAAACCCGAAAGTAGTAGGAAAGTATAAGAAAACCGCAAAACTAGTAAAATGAAAGTAAAAGTAACGACAAACTACAAAACTAAAGTGAAGTGAAAGAAAACTTTATCACGAATTTACATGCGTTAACCGCGGAGAGTGGACGTTGCCTATCTTATCCATTATCTGGCAATCTGCATATTTTCTGTGACGTTCGAGCGGATTCGGTCGCAAAAGTATCGCTCGCGATTATGCGGACGCCATTTATCGAGCGTATACCAACACAGTGCTCGGTGCTCGGTAGAAGGAGGAGGGAAAGGGTCCCTGGGCCCCGAAGTCACGGAGAGAGATTACACGGCCGGGCAGTTAGAAGTGGTTTAGCGATAATTTAAACGCGCTAAATCAGAAACGCATTTACGAGATCGGCGTGAAATTTATAAATTAGCCGGCTGGCAGATTTGTGGCTGGTATTTATACATTTACACCGCCATGGGGCCCGCGCCGGGGCTTCGGTGCCCTGCTGGCAACGGAAAACCTCCGCGTGGCCCGGTGATTTACGCCAGAGCATCGGCGCCCTGGCGCGGCCGAACGCAGACAGAACGAAAATCTTCTTTCCGTCGCGATAAAGCCCGTCTCTATGATTTCCCGACGAAATCTTCGGAAGAACGCGTGAATTTTATTCGATGTACCGGCTACGGTTGGATTGCGGGCGGATTGAAATACATTTTCTGCAGTGATTTATCTGCCGACTATCAACGGCTAAAATATTGGTTTTCTTGTTTCGGTTGCGAAGAAGTTGACGAAGACTGTTCGTGCATAGTTTACTGTCGAGATCAACGTATGTCGACATATGCATGCAGCTGGTGAATTTTAAGTTTAGAAAAGTTAAAATAAATTTAATAAAGATCGAAACAAATTTTGCGAAGACGGAGAAGTCGTGTAAATCTTTATCGATAACATCAAAAAGACATTTTTTATTAAACAGCAAGAGTATAGCACCGATTGCATGAATTTTTGTATCTCAAATTGCTAAACGTAGTACCCCTTGGTCAGAACATTGCAAGACCTCTTCGGACAAAAATTACCAGAGGAAAAAGCGAATGTCTAATCACCGTTTTATATAGCGCAATTAATCATCCATCTGTCTCACGGATGGTTTAGAGAATCGTTCCGAAACTTGCGAAATCTATGCAACTCCTTTCCTCATCCCGTATTAAAATCTCTCCCAGTAACCGCTATTAACATTAACTTTCCTACTTTTTCTTCTTCGCGATAGGACAAAATATATAATACGATATCAATTAATTCGACGATTTATTAACTGTTCCTCAAACACGAGAAATTGGTCATAAATCACGGCAATTATCTTTTCACGTTAATATCAATTTGTATTACGTAAAAGGCTGAAAAGGGTATTAGAAAAAAAAGAAAATGGCGGAAAGGATAAGAAGAAGGGAACGGATGGTGAAATGTAATAACATCGCGATAAAAGAGTATTAATCACAATATTTCACGAGATTCCGCAACGAGTGACAGAAAGTGTGCAACCGCACGTTAAATCACGAACGCCGACAAGTGGATTAACCTGGGCGAAAGGCACGTCGACCCTGCGTCGCTTTGTCGCGTAAATCGACGGCTTTCCTTCGTTCAAGCGACAACGAACCTTTCTGCAACGCGTAGAACGATTACGCCTTTTGCATCATTCGCGGCCTGATCGATGAGGTACACGTCGCTCTTTGTAAAGAAATCTTCGTGAACATGGGTTTAATTGAAACCGCCGATATGAAAGAAAATTCCTCGTTCTTTGCCTGTTTAATACGCTTTATCTTCTCCTGGATGTTACTTGCATCCTCATCCTGGAGTAATAGTAGTTTGTCATCTCTGGCGGGTAATTGGTTTGAACGACCATTGTGTGCGAACACTTACAGTAAAAATCATTCTTTGTACCTTTCATTTTATTTCAAACTATTTATCGAGTTTCTTTGGACGACCGATTCGATCTTTAGCGCTATCGTACCTTTATTCTTCGGATCGTTCGTTTCTCAAACTATTTGCCATTTGTGCGAGATCGATTCGATTTTTACAACTTGTCCTTTCGATTTGTTCTCAAGTTCATCGTCTGACCTTACGCGTAAAACAGATCAGCTCTTTTCTAGATTCTTAAGTTGGAATATTTTACGATTGGCAACGTACGAGACGTCGGTCAGATTGATCGAAGTTATTTGATTTTATTCTTCAGAAATCAAACGATCAACCTCGCTGGAATCGATCGGTTTAAGTTTCGCGAGTCGTCCGTTTGATCTTAATTCGATGTGAAAGGTTAATTACTCCGTAGCACGGCGGAAATTCCGAAAATGAGACATTTAGAAAGATCAAGAAACGTTCACCTCGAAAGCTTGCGACCGCATGGAGGATAGCGACTTTCGCATGTTGGAGCATTACGCTTAAGGACGATGTTGCGAGCGTTCATTATAAGGATGGAACCCGGCATGGGGTCTCTACGGAGTCGACACCCATCCCTGAGACGCTGTATTTAATTTCTCTTTAAGCCGGCTCTAAGAAACTAATGAGACACGCGTTACGGTTACCGGAAGTGGACATCGCGAATTTATTAATCGGCCGTCTCCTTTCTTTCCCCCCGAGTACTGCCTCGACCCTACGCTCTCGGTCGACGTTGTCAAAAGAAAAAATTAACGGGCAACAAGATCCTCGTGACTCGATCCGCTATTCGAAACAGTCCCCTCCGTTGTTGTTTCAATCGCAAGAGAAAAAGTTGCATTATCCTGCAGACTCCGGGTCCCGCGAGTGATCGCTTCATTAAGGAATTCTTTGACGCACGGAGTCATTGGTGAATCATATGGTGATTTTTAATAGCGTAATTTTTAATAATCCTCTTTCTTTGTAAAAAGTATCTTTCGCGAGAAGAAGACGCGAACGAATACGAAGCCACTATGAGTGCACGGTAAACGCCAAACAATCCTCTACCCTTCAAAAACACCAAAAATAATTCGTATCTTCTTTGCGAGAAATAAGATATTTTTATAAGCAAAGAAACGAATAGTAAAAAAAATCTCTTAGCCTACAAACACACCCGAGAGAAAAAATAGAAAACGATAAAGGCACATTCCGCGCACATAACGTAACAAACATCGTAAAATCTAAGAAATCACGTTCTTCAACCGATACGAAAACGACGGTACTAATACACAATTAACCATCAATACCACACTACATAACGAAAAACGCGAGTCCTTTATGTGCACTTAGTCGAAGTCTAACCAACGGCTAATTAATTGAAAGAGCATCCTGGGAATCGAAACGATCGAGCCGGCTGGGCGATTGAATCGAGTGGAACGGGGCCGGACGACGATCGTAGCAGGCTCGTAAAACGATCGTACGGATAGTCGAGGTTTACGCCCGGTTCTATTTGTCCGCATCTCGGCACGATTCCCATGCCGGTGAGGGACCGTTAGCCACGCGAAATCCACGGCTAAATTAGATTGATATTGAGCTAAACTCGGACGAAGCGATACGAAGCGTACGAGGTATCGTCGAACTGACTCGTCCAGGACGATGATTGGCACCGTTGGGATCCACACCTGCTGTTTCATCGGAATTCCCTTGAGATGAGATTCCGTAATTTTCTCACGATACGTGTAGTAACTACGTACGCATAAGAGAGGTACGCGGAGAGTCGTCGTTTCCGTCGATGGCCCGCGACGCTGCGTGTGTTCGCCTCCTGAATAGTCCGATCGCGCGCGTCGCCTCCTGGCGGAACGTCAAAAACATAATCATAAAGGTTAACTGGAAGATTAATAGCGGCCGGATAGCGCACGAGCACGCTACACTACGAGAGAGGTGCCGCCAGATTTTTAATTGAGTCGTACCGGCTGCGTGAAGACCGGCTTCGTATTCGATCACGTCGAACTGCCGCCGTTTAACTCGCGGCGACAAAATTTTTCCACGGGATCTGTCTAACAGGTTCGTCGTTGGTTCCTACTCTCTGTCCCTAGCTCATTGATGGACGTGCGCTGGAAATCGCGATGGAGGATACAGCGTTTCGGATGGATCGTGTGAAACCAGAGACAGGCATACTTACTCCTCTCGTGCTTTCCTGTTAGGAATTCTTGAAAGTTTACTCAATTATAGACGGTTTTAAAGTTAAGGTGATGATTGTAGGGAGGCTTTCCCTTAAGTGGGAGAACAGACTGTTGGATCGAGGTTCAAAGCGAGAAGACTAAATATCGCTTAGATTAGATCCCGAAAGTTTCCTTATTCCATTCTTGAATCTCTTGCGATTCTTGTTTCCAACAATAACAATAATTTCCAACGACTTCTAGATATTTCGTTCTATAATTACGAAGAACGTGACAAAATTCATATTAATTATCCAGGCGATACTTATTTTCGTCAAATCGCTCCAGTGGTAGACGAACGTGAACACGAATTAATCGATCCATACTCTTCAAAACCACATATTTTTCCCGACTCAACGACCATAAACCCAATTGTTTACCTGCTACACCTACAATTCTTTACTCTCCTCAAGCCAAATCCAAGTAAACAACAATCGCAAACCTTACTTTCCATCTTTTGAAAGGACAAGCATCGCTAATCCCATCCAAAATCCTTCTACCCAGCAGAGTGTCCCCAGTCGGTGAAACCGTAAGGGAGCAGGCAGCCGGAGTAAACGAATATGGACCACCCGTCCTCCCCTGTGCCCGGCAGTCCGTTTCTGCCGCGTCCAGCCAGGCAATTATTTATACCATTCTCTCGAAAGGGGAGGCCACGGTGACTGCCGGTGTGCCTCGGCATCGCCGTCGTAATTCAACTTAGAAAACAACGGCCGTGAGCGTGCATGTGTCCCAGGTAGCGGTAAATTAGTAGTGTAGGGCCCCGAATTTCGGCCGCAACGCCCCACCGTAGCAAGGGGTCCCGCGGGGATACGAGCGCAAGTCCTCCTCCTCTCTCTCTGGTCTTCTCGCTTTTGTCTCTCCTTTTCTCT
>NT_176654.1:769015-772526 GCF_000188095.3 Bombus impatiens
CTCTCTGCATACGCTCCGCGGAGGACGTCCCGCGGCGAGAGCCGGCACTCCTGATTAAAATTACTCTGCCGAGATCCGGCGAGATTTCCACGGCGAAATTTATGAAATTGTCCCGGTTTATTGTTTTAAATGAGCTTGCGTTCCCGAAGAGATCACCGCCGGATAAGCGGTTCCCTGTAAATCCAACGCAACGGCGACAAGCGAGGGGGGAACGGTATGCCGCGGCGGGGGCGGTCGACCCCCTAGAGTGGACGTCCTCCGTGAAAATCGACCAAAGTTAAATCAGGATTCACAGTTACCGAGATTGTTTTCGGTGGCTTGGACTCGAAACTCTCTGCCGTATGGGAGAATCGAGGGTGGATCGATTTCTGATCCGAGTCGGAAAGATCTTCGATTATCTTGGAAGTATAGAGATGGATATTGGAGAGCAGTGGGATTATTCGCGAGCGTAGGAAGGTGGCTCGCCGTGAAAATCAACCGGATGCGTACAGTCTTGAATAGTAGGGAATAATTATAGGATAAGATTTTGGTGTCTGAAAAGGAAAATGAAAAATGTTGTAACTCGGATGAAGAGATTCAAAGAACCGTTACTTTAAAGTCGTTGTCGAATAAGATGTTTCACGCGGGACTTGTAGCATTGAGAAAGACGCGTAATACGAATATCAATATTTTACTATGTAGCTTATCTTCGTAAGTCATCGACCGACGAATATTCAACACCAAAGTATTCACCAGAAATATTCCAGATTCGCACGTGTCGAACCCAGACAAATTCGCACATCCAAAAAGTATGGAAGCTCGATGCGTTTTTTGTCAGACGCTTCTCATATCCACGATATCGAATACATATTTTTCTTCATATCGACATAAATTATAAAATATTCCGTTAAAAAGATTTCTCGTAAAAAATTAGTTACTATCTTACATATTCACGGACCACGTCATGAGCAAACAGTCCGCTGGTTAAAGATCAGCCAAGCCGTGTGAATCCTCCAGTTCGTTACTCAACGTCGAAATTTACATTCGTCCACAATATTCTGGAAACACGTACGTCAAGTCGTCTCTTTAAATATTGCCGGACGACGACGCTCGAGGCGCGTTTTTTCGGCGGGGTCGCGATCTGAAAAATTTGTCGCCCGAGGCGTCCATCGTTAAATTCGTTCGTCCCGATTTCAAAAGCTCACAGTCCACGGTCACGTTTCACGCGAACTTCTTGCCTACGCTCTTCTCGGGACTACGACATCGAAAAAATCATGGCTATTAATGCCGCAGGTCCGTGGATAGTCTTCGTGTTTGAACACGGTAACTGTAAGTCATTGAGTAATCGACAGCCGACCATTTAGGCTACTCGTTCACGATGGACTGGCGTCACTACGTGGGAAATCGTGGGTGAAAGTTTTTAAATGTGCCGGTTACGCGCCGTTTGTTCGCGCATTCCCCATCGTTCCGTGATTATTTATCGCGACTAGACTTCCATTCGATTCTAGACCGGATTGACCGAATTCTTGCCACCGATATGGGCGTGCCCGATGATCGCGGAGTCCGGGTGATAAATTTCGATCATGCTCGCCTCCGATAGGCTGACCAGACAGTTCGATCGGATTCCTCGATTCCAGAAGTACGTTTTTAAATAGTACGACGATCGTGCTCTTCTTCGAAAATTCTTTTTGGAACCAGTTTAGAGGAAGTTGGTATACTTTCGAGTGGCCTCGGTCGAGGGACGAACGAGGAAAGAGTCGAAAGGGATAAGGTTGTTTATAAACGACGATAAGATTCTTTCGATATTTTTGAAACGTTCATCGGAAATTGTTACGATGTCAGAACATCCATAGTCCAATTACGATATTCGATTGTTCCAACTTTGCTTTTCCACCGAAAAAGGTCCTCGTAATACCCTGATATTGATCCTTAATATCAAGAACTGCAACAACGATTATTCTACTAGCTACTTATTAATTTTTTATTTTACTTTAATATTATACTACCACCACATATATAACACATAGTCTACCTAGTCTACCTAATCTTACCTAAAAAAATATATCTTTAAAAAGTATATCTTTAACGTAATAGCCTTAACCTCCACAACTTCCACTACACATTACCAACCGAAAATTCACATTATTCGATTTCGATCGAGTTCAAGACGTCCACGAGCAACGTGCCGATTCTTAAGCTCTCTAAAAGCCAGAAGATGGAGAGGATTCCCTTATTGTTGGCTGGAGCGCGTTCACGACAACGTTGCTCACGTACGGCAACGTGCTTGGTATCGTAGAAATTGCTGTAACACCACACCGATCACGTAGCAGCGGATGGTCTCTCGACCTCATCCGGCGATGATGATGATGGTGTGCCCGGTCGCGCGCGGGCCCTCGCAGTGTGAATGAAGAGAGGGCCAAAGATTACGAGCGTCGCAAATTGCTGTCAATTTTGGTGATTTTTCGTGGCGCGCCTCCACGAGGCAAAAGCGTTGCCCACTTATCGGTCGCGCGTTAAGCGGACCGCGTGCAACGATCGATGAAAACGTCCCAGTGATCGATGGTAACGCAATTGAAACGACGACGATTTGCACGATGCCTTCGCGGAATTCATAATCGATCGATTACCATAGATTCATGTTTGCGTGCCGCGTTATCTTTATTCGGTAAATTAATACCTGCCATTCTCCAACGCTTTTAATCGTGGCTGATGAATATTTAACACCGTAACTATCGATGGCTGAAACATAAAATTTGTAACTAGGAAATTAAGCTGAAAGATATACGATAAATATATAACTCGCTGGAAGAAACAAATTGTTATAGACATACTTTGACAAAACTTTTTTGCATCTTCAGCAATACAACATTTTTACCGAACGTTATTTTTCAGCAATATTTTAAACGCGATAAGCAAGATCCCCGTGAGCGAGATATCTACCTGTGATAACAAAACTGTATCGAACCTTTTATAATAGATACTAGAACCAAACCGCTATTTCATGACCTATACTACTAGGATCATGTTCGGAGAGTATTGCGAGTAGAATTCGAGGTCAAAAACGATCGATTTACTATAGTTCCTACCGACTCACTCGTCATCAAGACGACAAATGATCAGCTAGATACGTGTCTTAAAATCTTCGATTACTTTTTATACGTAATATAATATATGTAAACGGTAGATGTTCAAAAATAGTCGCGATCTACAGAATCACATGGTTTTATTTTATTTTAAAACGTGGAGACCGAGTAACTCGGAAAAGTCTACCTTACTGCATAGTATCTGTGCCCTTTCGTTACGATGCAAACGTTGGCGAGGCCATAGCACGTGAAACAGGCCAAATTGACTCTGCTCTCGTGTATCGAAGCACAGGTGATCCTCCGCAAGTCGAAAAGGTCCAGTGTACGCCGTACACGTAGCAAGGTTGGACGGCGTGTAGGATGAAGTCTTCCTCGCAAAGCGACCATTATCGTTATGATCGCGGCCAGGTAGATGCCACCCCGTGATTACCGTATCGGCCGGCGATCGA
>NT_176654.1:772533-780810 GCF_000188095.3 Bombus impatiens
CGGCGATCGACGGCGACAGGACTCGCCATTATGCGATCGACACCTTCCGAGACACGTTCGCGCCGTAAATCATCGGCTAAACGGAAAAGCCCGTCGGCTGTGTTCACGGCCGTAGCAACGTTCGGCCACGGTAACGTGCACGCGCCTACACGTGCATTGATTTCACGCCAGGACACCGGTGGGTGTGAGCAAACACGCCGACCATGGTGATGCACGCGCGCTTCGGTGGCCAAAGAAAAAACATGTCTGCCGGTTGCATCGCTGTTCGTTCGTTGGATCGCTCGTGGCTAGCCCTCGAGGGAATTGAAATTGCGATGTGGTCTCACTGCATTGTTTAATCAATCAATGCATCGTTGACGTACTTGATACGCCGATGATATTCTAATCTGTTCCGAATAACTTTGACGAACTACGCGAAAGGAAGATGGCAAAAGTTGCTACTATGGAAAGAAGAGATCTCTGGTATATACTTTGTGGATAAATTGGATACAGCCGTCGTTATATCTATTTGTCATATCTAATGTAGGTACTTGTGTGATATGTATGCCGTTTTTTGAGAAAGTGAATTTCTCTTGGATTGTTTTATGTTTTAGAGAGAGAAAGAGAGAGAGAGAGAGAGAGAGAGAGAGAGAGTTAAATTGAATTGGGTTCTATATCTTTATCTTATGCATTTACGTCTTTACTATGTCTAGCTTAAGATACTACAATGAGGTACCTTGTTTCTCAGTTCTCTTTTAGATGAATCTAAAGGATTCTGTTATAGCACTTTGATATTTATATCTACCTATAATTTTCTGACACGAGAAGAGTAAGATCATGATATAGTAGTAGGTGCATGTTTCTTGTATCAACCATCGAGCTATTCTTTTATTTGCTCCAATTGGCTCCGTCGAATCTTCAAAATCCAAAGAAAACCTCGCGTTTTCGCATCGCGTTTCGCCTTTAACATCGCACAAACGATTTACACCTCCTTGACAAAAATACTCGATCGAACGCACTAACGGAGCAACGTTATTCGAAGGGTGTCGTCTTAGCGGAAACAGAGGCCATGCTCGGCCAATCGGATCTATCGTGAAACCGGAGCTAGATCGGACCGTCAAGGATACAGATGTCTCGTTCATTATGACGCGAAACGAGCGAAAGAAAAGCAAGAGGTGGATAGTAACCTGTCGCGGCCGGGAAAGGCATGAAATTCCCGCCATTCACGATGTCAGCTATTAACGGACGCGCGGCGTCTACATCCTTTACAAGTCAGCTGCTTTGTAGCCGAGCCGAGCTCTATGGGGACCGCTCGTGCTCTCGCGCGCCTCAGCCGTGCGGGTTTAACCGCACAATCATTCCGGCCAGCGCTTGGAAACCGATGGATTATAATAACGTTAACACGCGGAATTACACGTTAAGGGCCGGCTGACTTGCGCGACAAGGACGCACGACTTTTCATCGGCAATACGTCCGTTCGAACGATTTGCGTCAATGCGCGATATACGCCTCGGTTGACGCGTAATCAACGGGCCCGTAGACGATCGTTATTAAACTTCCTTCTTGGGCGATGCTTTTGTTAACTATTTTTATTGTCTCGAAGGTACCACGAGGCATATTTATAGACGCGCGTTGCGGGCTAAGAAGAAACGAGCAGCCACGCTTTCTTCCCCTTTCGACGCTTTTCATACTCGTTTCGATGCCTTCCCTAGAATTTATTAATTACCATGTGTCACGGCGTGTTCAACTTCGCGATAGATGAGACGCGACTGTGGGCTCCGTGGTACGCGGAGATTGTGCGCAAGATGTCTGGCCGCGATGTACAGAGTGTGGGAAGAGCCGCGGTGTCTTCTGGATTTCAATAGCGAATTCGGTCGCGGTGAAAGAAGCAATTTGCTGACTCGGAAGGTTGGTATACAGCTGGATTAATCGGTACGTTCCTTTCTTTCAGAGGAATCAAGGGTGTCTTTATGGATATTTAACCCTGCTACTACCTATCGAATTGTAATATTAATTTACTCTAATTACTCGCCATACTTTTTAACAATCGAGAAATACGCTCTTGATCGATACGAAGAATTTAGAATTATCACATAAAAGACCGTCGTGAATTAGTCCAGCATCGAAAAATCAAATGCCACCTACCAATTCCTAGAATAACGAAAACCGAGCCACAGACAAGATCTCGTCCCCTTGATTTTATTTCGCCACGAAGAGTCCTCGTGGATGGTCGCACGAACACGCCCGTCGACGGGTATGCGTGAACACGACATGGTTCTTATACTCCAATTCCAGTTTCACCGAATTATCATAACGACCGAGGTCGTTCGTCGAGAGATGGAGGTCGATTTCTAATTCCTCGTTTGCGGTGCTCAACGGGCGTCTCCATAAATTCTCGAGTTTACGCGCGTTTGCTTAGTTTTTACGATCCGCCCAGTTTTCAACCGGTGGACCGTCCGAATCTCTCCGATCGGCCGCCTAGTCGTCTCGATTGTCCTCATTCGTGGCTTTCACAATCGGGTTCTTCTCTCGAGACGAGACGTCGAAGAATCCTAAGAGAAGCGTCGCGATGCTACGCGGCACAACTATCGTCCGTAATCGAGTTTATTTTCGAACGATTACGCGAACCCAGTCGACCTTCGTCCATTGATTTCCGTCGTTTTCCCTTCTGGATGTTTGCGAGGTACTCGTTCCAGAACTGGATTCTTCGGACGTCGTCGTATTAAAGTACGCGCGATGATTGAGTGGACGAGCAGGAAGCGATTGCTAATATCACGAAGGTTTTATTCGTTCGGAGCGGGCAATTTCGGTACTGGTGTAGCGTCTTCCGATTCATTCAACTATGATAGCTGCCACACAATTTGGAATACGACAGACAGACCGTAGATTTGTATGCGTTTAATAATTACAGTCGCTAAGATAAGTACCTTCTTTGATATCTTTAAGATACTTTAATATCTTTGATACTTCGATATTACGACAAGCAATATTTCGAAAGTTTTTAGGAATATAAAAAGATATATATTTAGTTTCGAAGCTACTTTGATCATATGAAATTGATCAGTGTCGTAGGTGAATTTTAAAACTGCATGCTTTTATGCATCATAGGAGAAATCGTTCAAAAGCCATACCGATCGATTCCATAAGTAATTGGAAAGCAAAAGGAAACTAGAATTTGTTATTATTTAGTCTTGTAATAAACGAACTCGTGGAAGAAAGTCGTTCGTTTTTTAGGGAGTGAACATTTATCGTGTAATTAAATTGAAAAATTAACAGAAGGTGGAGTCGATCGGTTTGCCTCCTAAGAGACTCCTATATATAAAATACAAAATTCTGAATAAGAGTGACTCGCGAAACTCGTCCAAGTTCCGTTTAATCGAGGCGAATTCGCCGCAATGTCAAGATCGTCGCGGTGGGCGTTCCGAGTATCGGGAATTACGAGGCTCGCATTCTCCATCGCGCCCTGGTGTTTTTCTTTCCCTCGTTCCTAGGCCGGTTGAAACATAAATTTCGCCAGTATCGTCCTCTTTCGTTCTCTACCCTGGAAACCCGACTGCGCCCCGTGGCTTTTAACGGGGACCAGAGCAAGATGAACGGATATGAAACAGCTAGCCCATCTTCTCGCGTAAACTGGAGTATCTTGTAGCTCCTTTCTTTTTTCTCCTCCAACGTTATAGCCGTGTTCGCATCGTAAAAACTTTGTCGCTTTTACGATTTTAGGAGATTGCTCGCTACCTTATACTTACCCCATAAAATACATTTACTATCTTGGAAAATAGTAAACGAAGATTCTTCTTCCACGAGGTTTTAGATTTATTATTATTTTTTGGTTCTGTCGTAGATATCAATAATTGACCGATATTGACAAATTCATCTAACTTTTAGTACAATCTAATTGATATACATGGTTCTTTGCATCGTTGTAGCGGTTGTATTTCGGACGAGTTTCTAATATGCGAAGATTCAAGCAACAATTTTATCACACGCTGACTCCGATTTAAAGTTCTTCTCGATATTCGGCTATGGCTGTCAGTGACTTTAATCCCAACACTGACCT
Source organism: Bombus impatiens (assembly GCF_000188095.3). Taxonomy (NCBI): domain Eukaryota; kingdom Metazoa; phylum Arthropoda; class Insecta; order Hymenoptera; family Apidae; genus Bombus; species Bombus impatiens. The sequence goes on from NT_176654.1 coordinate 776,570, forward strand.
GTTAACTCTGACTCCTAACAGGTTATAGTATTATAGCTTATTGATCGTAATTGTTTGCGCGTGCATTCTTCACAATCCTATATCCTTACGCACGGACATTCTTTGGTTACCTATTTTTCTATTTTCTTCATTTATTCGGATAACGTATTTGTCCATACGATGATTCAGAATGATCTTCCAAGAATTATTATCAATTTATTATTATTTATGTATTATCGAACGATTATACGTGCCTCGTCGATACGACGATCTCGATCGCCTGTTTCGTCCAACAATTTATCTTTACGTCTCCGACATTCTATATATATCGAGTAACTTTCATTCGCACCTCCATCAAATTTTCTCGATTAATTTACATCGATTCTGTAATATCTTATAATATTCGTTCGTCATAAACACTTTAGCTTATAGCAACTCGCTGAACTGTAAAACTCATAAAACATATAACCGAACAAATGAACGGTCTTCACCTTTTCACCAGGCAGCGCATATCTCTTCCGTTCTCCACGCGTCGTGACAAAGTTCAACCACGTGCGGACACAACCTTGGCTCGTTCATCAGCGAATCCCTGCCTCCTCAGACTCACAAAACAATGATCGTTAAATCGTTCCACGATCTCGTCGAGGAATCTTCCGTTCGTGAACGCGTTATCATTCAAATGTATGTTAGCGTCGCGGCGTAATAGAAAATTTATCGCCGCGTGCGACGCAATGCGCTCCGGGACGCGTGCAATCACGTTTATTTCTCGCTTTCAAGGTGCATCCACGCGCGTGTAATTCCGCACACGAAAGTGGAGGGAGAGACGAGAGACGAACGTGGAAAAAGTTTCTCTTTATTTTGTGTCTTATTAATCATCTGGAAATTAATTCTTCCGTTTAATCTTAAAGTGGTATTTAAATAAAGATATCAAGAGAATGTCTTACAACGTGATTTTTAGATTCAACGATATTTTTAGATTTGTTCCAAGCAACGTGAACGTGATGTTGAATCCGATATCGATGTAAATGAAGTTTCAATATGTTTCGTATAATACACGTGATATAAAATGTTTGCAACCGTATCTCGAGTTCTCTCAGCGCGCAATTTATGAATCCGCGCGCCGCAGGGTGACATAACCGAAGATCATTTTTCTTCGTGGACCGATAGCGTTGCATTCCGAGCAAACTAATCCGTTCGACGTTCGAGATGAATAGAATTTCTCGACGCACGGATGTAATTATCAGTCTCGGAGGAAGAGACAAAATGCAAGTGTCGAAGAAGGAAAAATGATAGAAGAAGGAGGATATACGCGATTTCTCTGGGAACGCGGACAACGGTGACATTTCCCCCTTGCGTCGATGTATCGACGATAATTGCCCAACGAACGAGACCGCGAGAGATCCAGCGGCAGATAAACTGAACTACCAGCCGGGTGATACAATCTGATTTATATTGAACACGAGGTGAATACAGCCGCGTTGTTGCTTTTCAACGCGCCGTTACACGCGACCTCGCAACGCGTTAATTGATATTTTATTTAAATAGACCATCGTCCATGAAGAGCCATTCTTGCGATATTTAAATGAATATTCTTTCCGAGGAGTAAGAAGATGTGTCACGCAATTTTGTAATACATTAATGGGCGATATGATAATTTTTGGACTTTAAGGAAGATATATATATATATATATATATATATATATATATATTGGAATTTTAAGATTGTAAATTATGGGAATAGAAATAATAGGTTGCTGTTTTTAATGGACGTTGTTCTCGAGATAAATATTAATATATTTTTGGAGTTGTAACAGCTCGTAGGTTGGTGTTTTTATTGTTTCGATGACACTTTGGACAAGTCTATTTTAGAGAAAAATTTATAACGAACAAAAATGATCGAATCATCGAACGACATAATAGCGTTTATTTAAACCAAAGTTTCGTGGAAGGAATTGTTCAGATCTAAAAAAAACTGGATACATTTGAAGAATCGTTAAAAGTAGCCTGAAATTGGGCGGGCATAGTTCCTCCGAGAATCGCGAGTTTCGTAGAATAATGTGTCATTGGAAACGGAAAGTTTCATTCGCTGTTCGTAACGTGTCAATTACCTCCGGTAGCTATGGCATGTCGCCAGTTCCTGCGAAACTCTTTACTATTCCCAATCGTTTCAAGGGGATTCCCAACACGGCTGAGATTCTCCCGGTCGAGGAATCCCGATCGTTCCCTGTGCCAAAGAAAACTAGGAGGAAACGCGAAGGAAGAAAGAAGAGAGAAAGATAGATAACCTCGCACTTCGTCACGAGCAAGGCACACCTTCGTCACCGTCCACGTTGTAACATCCTATCGAAAGATTTTTAACATCGACCCTATACTTATTCGTCAATTATAAATTGAGATTCGATTAACAGAACGTATCTATTCGATGATCGCGTATGGTTACGAATAATTTATATGCGAGTTACTAAAATGACCGAATTCGCGAAAGACTATCTTTTAAACGAGTGCGTTTTTTTTATATTTGCGTGGAATTTATATGATCCATCGATATCGATCGTTTCTCTTTAAAAGAAAAAAAATTCTGAATGTTAAAACACGGTAAATATATAAAATATAAAAGCATTTTAAAAGAGCTGCTTGATAAATCAGAAAGGAAGACACATTAAAAGGAACGGAACGAACGACCGAAAAATTAGAAACGAGACGGTCGAAAACAGAGCGCAGAGAGTTAGAAGAGATTCTAGGGCGGAGTGTACTCTGGCTGGTTGGCCGGTCATAGGGCGTGAGAAGGTACGTGGTCGATGACGTCACCGGAGACCAACGTGCCGCAAAATAATTGCAGCCTCGTGGCAAGTGCCGTGTCATTAGGCGCCGCGATCATAGAATTTCGTGTCGTTCGCGTACGAAATGGTCATTAAATCATTATGTTTATCCGTCAACCCCGCGTGCCGGCAGCCTCTTGACCTCATCCTGACCCTCGCGCCGCTCTCTTTCTCGCTCTTCCCTCGCGATCAAACAGAGAAAATCTGACCCCGCGGACGAACCTCTCGAACGATGCAACGACTGTCATTGCTATCGTCCAACTCGTTCTCGATCGCGTATCCTTCGCGACTATCGCCGTCGTTTCGTGGCTGTTCATCTTCTTCTCGTTAACGTGCCACTAGAATTTTTCAAAGCTTCTTCTTTCGCTTTTTTGTTTCTTGTGGTCGACGTTCGTTCCGGTGCCTGTTAAAATTATGAAAACGGCGGGACTCTAGGCGCGAGCACGAGCTAAACGGCGACGAAAGCACGATCGCGGTGACGCGAGCTTCGGCATGCCGCCTGTCTTTTATGACAGTCAGGTGCCGTATAAATTTACTTAATACGCGGCGACCCTGAAACAGCTGAACCGGTAATGGAATCTCCATATATGCGATTCTTTATTACGTCGAAAATTGCAGAGCGTAGACGGTTCTTCGAAGTCGGTCGCCGTCAGGTAGAACACCGCCGCGATTATTTACCGCGTTTTGTTATTGTAAGTAGCGTGATTATCTATCTTCGGTGCGGTCTGTGTGGTCTTCGTTCCACGCTTCTACATTTCCTCTCGTAATGAATTTTATACGTAAAATATCGAATTTCCTTCGGACACTTTAGTAAAATGTTAAATTAATGCATTTTAATCGCAGAAGAGCGAAAGATTCATTAAGATATCGTTGTATAAATTGCGAAATAATATCGAATTTAAAAAGAACGATTTAGGCTTACTCGCGATGAATTTTATATGCGAAATCAACGATTTTCTTTGCACGGTTTAGCAAAAAGCAAAATTGGCCAATTTCTTAACTGCAAAATCAAAATGAAAAATTCTTCCAAATCTAATCTAATTTGCTAAATTTTTCATAGAATTTGAAAAACGTAACGTCCATAGGTGCGTTAAATAGTAGGTTGGTATAGAAATTACACGAAATAGTATTACTTGAACCTTACGCGTTGCTCGAAGTGTTATTATCAATATTCCCATCGTCAATCGCTCGGGTCACGAAATATCAAAATTTTCGTGAATATTCGGTCGATAATATTCTCGATATTACCGAGTATCGACAATGCTATCGATCGTGTGCCGACTCCTTTACTCTCGATCCATTCGGAAACGGTCGGACTTCTTTCTCACGAACGATCGGGCTCGATTCGATAACGAACAGCCCCGGCTAATCCTCGTTTATCGCTGCGTGGCCGTGGTCCAGCACGTTTCACGCTCGACGATCTCGATAAGGCAGCAGCAACGA
>NT_176654.1:781393-785742 GCF_000188095.3 Bombus impatiens
CGGCAGCGCCGCCTTCTAAATACTGGTAATGGCGCTTAATATATCGCCGGCAGATAACAATCGTCGGAGAAACGCGGCGATACGCGCCTCCGGACTTTTACCAGGCGTTATCTCTCGCAAAGGGGCCCCCCTTCGTATAAAGGATTGCGCGACTAAACGAGCGGACGCAACCACCTCTCTACCCCCTTCTTCCTTCAGTTTCTCATACCGGTCCTTTCTTTTACATCCCTTCTAGCGAATCTCTACCTTCTTCCATGCACCTTCGCGCCCTTCCAAGACAGATCCGTCTCGCGTGCGAATCGCCAGATCCGACCGAGATATCCTGACAAGCCGCGTCGAAGTCGGCAATTAAACGCTCTCCACGGGATTTTAACCCGTGCGCCGATTTGAATATTTGATAGACGATGCTGCCTGGAAGGAAGATGGTCGATCGCTAGACCGAGAACGTTTATACGTTTGAGAAATTTAGAGATACAGGAATGCACAGAATGTCTGGAAATAATTGTACTGCCTATAATACGTCGATTTAAATACCGACGGTGTTTGTAAAGATCGAAAGTTTATTCGAGGATACCTGCGATGTAACGTACCAATTTTTCTATTGATTTTGAAGTTAGAGGAATCAGCGTTAAGGACAATGTATTTGAAGAAACATCGATTCGTTGATAGAAAAAATGAGTAGAAAATCGGAATGTTTTACAAATCGAAGACAATTTCCAGCTCTCTGTTAGACAATTAAAGTCCTAGCTCTCGACTGGAATGTCCCATAATCAAAGTGTTTTTCGGCGATTAATCGAGATAACGAGAACCGGTCGACCAGGGTCCCGAAGTCGAAATAATTTCGGGCTATAACACGGGTAAAATAACGGTACGTCGTTCACATCGACCAGATCGTACGGTCACTCTTAATATCAGAAACCACCTCCCTGTATCAGATCCAAAAGAATTAAGCGAGAAAGAAAGAAAAAGAAATGAAAAGTTACGAAGATCGCGACTCTCTTTAATACTCCCTTTTGTGGGAGAGAAAGAGTAGCTTGTATGTCCTTGTGTTCGTAACTGGTTTCGATTTAATCAGGTGATTCAGGATATCAAGTGTCGTTCGTCGGGTTAACTTTGGATTTATGGTTGTGCTCGGATGAAATTTTCATTTATCCTAAACGAACACAGCAAGATGGAACGATAAAGGAGCGTGCACTCGGTCCCAACGCTTGTAAATGGTGTCATCAGAATGGCTACCTAACAGACCCGAGCATTGTAAACTTTGGAATTTAGTTCGTCTTCCAAAACCAAGATCAGAACGAATTTTTTGAAAAAGAACAGATTCTTAACGAGTTTACAGCGCGCTTTACTTATCTTATACGCGTACAAATTATTGCGTTCGAGACTACGTCTCCGAAATCACGACCACACACTCGTCACCTTTCAAACTCACCCCTAGATCGTGTTTGAGTTTAGCGAACTTTTTCAATCGTCAAATTTATTTAACGATCTTCGTTCGAAGTTTACCAAATCCATTGTACAATCTCCTGACTCGTAAAACAAATAAAAGTTTGCGAGTAAATTCTGCAAACTACGAGTCAACGTGCAACGAGTCAAGAGTCGCAAAAGGAAATGTCCTATCCTATTGTTAATTGGGAAATATATCGAAAACTCCGGAATTTTGTTAAACGAACGCGTTATAAAATTTGTTTCTCCTTTGCTTTGATACGTTTCACGAGAGAAAACGAAAGCGTGGTTCGGCGTTCGTCGTCGGGGAGGCTTCACCGTGATACATCGCTGTATCAGCACGTCGTCCAGGTCCGTGGTATCGGTTTGGCGATCTCCGGACGATTTGTCAGCGGTCGGCCGGCCGTGTAGCAGCTTATCAAATATATATCGAACACCGCTCCCATCGTGTATTTACTGCGGTCTTCGATGAGCTTACGTGTACGCGTGCACGTGCTCTCGGCCCTCGATTCGATCAATCGACGCACCGAGTCGATCGATGCACTCTTCGCGTACGATCGTCCAAACGTTTCGCGTGTCACCGTATCGTTAATTAACATCGACATGCGAATTAGAACTCGCTCTGCTACGATTCTTCGCTTAGAATCGCTTGAAAAAATGAAACGACATCGAAACAGAGCACGTAATAGCGCAGGGATAGTAGCTACCAGAACCAACTAATCGAAAGTATTTCAGACTTTTCGTATCATTTCGTACATTTCGTACATTACGATCTTGAAACTTTGGATCTCCGTTTCGCGTCACTCTCGCGATTCGAACTCGAATAATTCAAGAACAATCTATCGAAGGATATCGTTTAAAAAACCTACTATATAGTATATAATATCACTTTCTATTTCGCGACGACTCGTCGACTTTCTCATTCCATAAAACGTACACGCATATTGATTTACCTTCGTTTACAAATATGTGAGCCACTAAGAAGCTGATGTACGAACCTTTCGCTCACGGCTAACAAATTGCATATACAAGTTTGAATATTATACGAGCAATTCAAAAGTCAAAATGATCAACTACATTTTCTGAAAATTTCTTCATTTCAGTATCAAAATACATAATTTGCGTTTAATCCTTCGGAAACCAAACGATGACTAGAGTTGATCAATTTGACTTCTGAATCGCTCATATAGTACTGAAACTTGCGCGCGTGCAATTTCTCATCCGCGAGAAGTCAAATTAACCGAGCAGCGAATGATTTAGACAGATCGATCGGATCTTGTTTTGCGCGGAAAATTGGCAGCTCTGGTCGTTGAGCAAGCATATCCTGGTAATCGTAAACGTAGCGGTGAATCGTCGATCGTACGATTCGAATGCGTCTACTTAGAAATCGATCCTCGGATGATCGCGCTGCGAGGAGATTTGTACGAAATAGAAGGGAAACGGACCACGATCGGACTGAAGGATCGATAATGGAGCGACCGGTCGCGGCCCTACTCCGCTATACCGCGAGAAAGAGGCTCGATCGTTGGCGCGATCGTATCTCGGGCTGAAATCTTAGGATCGTGCGCGATAGAGCAAGATAATAGAGATAATCTTCGACGCGGCTCACCTCAAAAGATCGCACACCCACGCGCTCCTTGGCCGCAGATCAGTTCCAACCTGATATTGGTACAGCTACGACGCTGCACTCCGGTGATTTTGGAAGTGAAACGACTCGGTGTCCTTTCCCTAAGAACGTTGAATTTTGCTTTAACGACTATTTTGAATTGTACATTACTGAAGAAAGAACGAGCAAACGTTGTGCACCTTGGGTGTAAGAAGAGAAGATATCTGAAACGAGAAAATGGTTCGAATAGTTCCACGATATACTGAATGTTTGAATACTTTCGCGATCTACTGTACACTGCAGAATGAAGCTAGTACCAACGTCTCTTCGTTAAACTTTATAGATTTATAATCTCTTGCTAAAAAGTTTTCTTTTTAATATCGTGTTAAAATATACCGTTTTAACCGCCAAATAACAGGAAAGTCAGAGGATCGACAAAATCGGACTTATCGTATTTTTAGATCGCTATCTTCGCATATTACGTCTATGTTACTGTCGTATCTCTAGAACGTTATAAGATCACGGCTTTAATTAGCATTCTTCTTGGTCAACCGATCACGGAATCTGTATGTTGCTTAGAGGACAGACGAACATTCCTAGCTATCTCCCAAGATAGAGTTTAGAGATCGTAAATAATTCTACCCGAAAACACTGAAACGTAAGATCGTCCCTGATCGGAGGCAATCGCGATACGCGAGGAAAGCAGACGCACTCAGGACACGAGAGCTTGATAACTAATCGTTGCAAAAACCAGGACGAAGTAGCGGCGAAACCATCAACCTCGTCGTTCATCGTCTTGCTAAAAAGGGGCACGACTAATTGCCGCAAATTCATGAATAATTCAAGCAGACGGGACCGATTCAATGTCGGTGCTTGATTCATTTCTGTTTGCTCGTAAAAAAAAAAGAAGAAGATTCTAAAGATATAGAGGCGCGTCGATACGAGAAACCCTATAAACCAACCCTATCTCCTCGCTGAAGGTCTCCTCGATCGCGCAAAAACCACGATCACAACGAACGAACGAGACGAATGTTGAAACGACGAAAAAGGACAGAGAAACGCAGGAAAAAGGAGACGAGATATAATCGTCTGTGATTCGCAGGTAGCGATTATCGAGCGATGGGAGGGTTCGCTAATTATTGGATCTGCTATGAGAATCGCTACTCTTAATTACGATCGTTAGACAGGTGACTAGAATCGTAAAGATCGAAGGAATATTATTCGGTGGAGTATCGTTCGACGCTGTCGTTTAATCAGTTTTATGCTTTTCATTTTTTTTTTTTTTTTTTTTTTTTTG
>NT_176654.1:786062-903480 GCF_000188095.3 Bombus impatiens
TTAATCATTTTTTTTCTTTTCTTTTTTTTTTTTTTTTTTTTTTTTAGCGGATTGTTATGACGGATTAATTGGTCTGGACGTCTTTAAGCATGAGATATCGTGTTGTTGTGTGAGTTTAGAAATGTTTTAGGTGTTAGATATAATCTGTAGCAAGTACAAGCGATACGAATATATGAAAAATAAGATTTTTCTTAAATAATCTTGTATAAAGCGATCTAATTATAGTAATCTAAATTATGCGTCATAATTTAAAATTTCTCGTCCTCTCCTTTTGTCCATGCGAAGAAGCGAAAGGGATGGCATAAGCAGAGAACTATTCTGATATACACGATTCGGAATACACGTCTCCCACGGAATTATCGGAAATTGAATTTCATCGAGGAAAATGGCGATTACCCCACGATGAATCGCAGATCATACGAAGACGCGCGAGTCTTGCGTGTCGCAAGTATGTGCTGTTGGTCGCCAGACAAGCTTAAACTATCCAGAAACTGAAACGTCACATCCAGCCGGCTATACCGATGATTCGACTATACGCTTGGCTTTTTGTCGAACGTTTCCTTGCAAAGGTCAGTTATACAATTCCGTCCAGCTATACGATATCCTTCTTTTTCCTAAGCGTAACGTATCAAAGTAGAAATCGTAGTGATAAAGCTCTCGATCAAATATTAAAAACATTTTTAATTAAAAGATTAAAGATATCGTAAATATCGAAAAACTCACGAGTCTTTTAAAAACTCTCTAAATTCTTAAAAATCTCGAACTCTATACATCAACTAGCCCCATATTCTTCAGATTCCTACATATCCTATCGCAACGTTATCGAACCGCGCGCGACAAAGATCCACCAAAAGATCGACGATCGAGAATATCCCACCGACCAACCGATGATCTCGATTTCTTTAAAAATGTCCAGGGCGTTCTCTTATCCATAAAGCGTCGCTACGCATCGAAATTCAGCTTTCCATAGGGGATTGGCTTACTTATACGAGACCAGAGTATATGACGTTTCTCGCAACTGTGTGTGGTCGACGTAAGTAAGCATAAAAGTCGCGGTGATACGATCCTGCTGCATTCCGGCTCGTTCTTTATCGTCCATCCCGGCGCAAGTCTCGAAATAAGACGGCGTGCGCGTAACCGTCCGTCTAAATATTTTAATTATTCCCGGCGCCGACGAAATTACGCGATCTCCACGTCCACTGATCGACGATACTGGGCTCGAAACCCATTGTCGACGCAGGACAATCAAATCGCTGAGATTCTTCAGTGGTAACCAAGGGATAAGGCGATAGAAAATCTTCCTTTCCTCGTACTCTATCTCATGGTAGATCTTCCGTAAAGTATGCCAGAGATGCGCCCTCGATAACACTCGATTCGATGAATCAACGTCCTGGCTTGTTTAAAATCAAGCAGTCGATGGTTGAGAAACCATTGGCGAGAGAAGTATTGTTCGTGGTTAAATTAATTGCATGCAAATTAGCCAATCGTAAGGATTCAATGGATTGGTCTGTCCGATCGACGGAAGTATACGATAATTCTTCTGTCCTGTTCTGTTCAGAAGTATAGAACAGTACCATGGAATAGTTTCGATCAAAGCGAGATATATCGTCATCGGTGTTACAGAGGTCACAAGTTATAGGATATAGATATCCTTTTATAATTTTTTAATTTTACGCCAAATAGGATAGGATAGATTTGCAATTTACAAAAGATCGTTATATATAAAAATTCCTTCGTTTTAGATTTGTTGTTATCGTGCTGGAAAATTCCTACTTGCATGAATTACTTGGTGAAATTTTAACAATGATATCAGTTGCATTATACGGGAGAGACCGAGTATAATAATTTTATGGAAATCTCAAAACGCTGTCGTCGATACGAGGATCGGGAACGAAATCGACGTAATCTTCGTCGTCTTCTTTCCGCTTGTGGTACGTAGCTCTTGAGGAGAGAAGGTCAAGAAGACGCTAGATACGCGTACCAGCCGGTGAATACCTAATTAAGATCTTAATTACCGGCGGCCAGAGGAACGTTTCACCTTCGACCGACTCCCACGATGCAGTTTACAAGATTGTTAATATCATCATTTATATCGCGGTAATACGAGATCGTTAGTGTCTCGGTTGGCCGTTAATCAGCATCCGGTTCTTACGGGACTAGCAACAACCCTTTCATGAAGCAACCCTTTTGTGCGGAGGGCCGCGGTCGCGGATTAAAGGAAGGGACCTTCTCTATCTAGCTGGTGAAACGACCGACTCGCCGGCGATAATGATAATCGTTGCAACGTACGGTAGACGTGTACGCGTGCACAGTTGCCATTTTGTAATTAGCGTTGGATGAACGTACCAGGATACGGGGACCAGGAGGGAGAACGGATCGTCATTAACGCCGTGGCGCGTTATCGAGCGAATAAATTATTCGATTGTAATATTTCATCGTGTATTGGAATAATTGAAGACTAGCCGCGCGCGAGGGTGAAGCCGCTCTTTTTGCTTGACCTCCGATGATACACGCTGCCAGTGCCGCTCTATCGCGAAGAACGAGGTGGAAACTTTTATAAACGCGACGATTTATCACGTGCACGGAGGTTTTTACGACGTGTGGATTTAGGAATGGTACATTCTATCTTAAGAAAATTATCAAAATGAGAATTCGTTTATAATTTTCAGCGTTGCCAAAAGCATTTTTTGGCGCGACAAAATTTATTTCCGTACATCGAACCTGCTACGTTAAAGTTTTGAAAAAGCAACTCGATCCGACAAATAACTTTCGAGGTGGACGTTCTTAAGCGTAGCTCGATTTCATTAAAAAAAAGGCAAAACTCGAAAAATTCAAAGATTCGTACTTCTTAGACAGTTTTGAAACTGGCAAAATGACGATTCCACCCTTAATTTCTATATTATCCCTTATTTTGGAAAAGACCCGACGTCGTTTTCTCCTTTCCTCCAATCTTGTCGCTTTATCGAGGTGTCGCAACATCATGAATTAATTAAAGAGGAACGGTGAGTATTTTGTCGTAAGAGTTGAAACGCAGAGAATATTTTTTCTTGTCGGCACGACATCGATACGTACAAATGCAATTTTGTATATCGCGTTCCAGCCGTGAGATGGTGGGTTAAGGCACCGTATGCTCGGACATTAAGTAATGGTGCAGGGTAATCAAAACGCGTGCCTGGCAAATCGCGTTTCTGATACTGATGGATCTCGCGAACGTAACATTCTTGGTTTTCAATCATCCTCATAACGCTCTTTTCTAGACAAGAAGGCGGTTTAACTGGACGTTAATTGAAAGAAAAGAATCGACCCTCGACGCGTTCGTTCCCCGCGCGAGTCGACGCGCCGCCAATTACTCAATCCCAATCATCGAAATTAAATCTCAGCACCTCCTATCCATCACTATTCCGTATGAGCAGCACTGCCAGAAAAATCGAAATTCGCGGGCCTCGCGTTCGCGCCGTCCCGTCGAGCTCGTTAAAATTGAAACGGAAGAGGACTGCAGAAACATATTGTTTCTGTCAATCGGCCAGCTCCAGTCGATTTCTCAAGGTTCGTCAAGCAACAGGCATTCCGCGAGGCCCTGAGTCAACCAGTGATCCTACCAGCGAAAATTCCCTTACCAGAGAACAGTCTCTCGGATCTCTCCCATCCTCGGTGTATTTCCTTCTGATTATACGCGGTTGCTATAGAAATTTACGAATATCGAATCTCCAAGAAATTTGTTCGACGAATAAAAAATATGGTATTGATGCGACGCTTGTTTTCTCTTTTATGTTTATTTACACGAATAAACGTAACAATAATCGGAACTGGAGTTACAGCGTAGATTAAATTTTGTTACAGATTAGACCTGTCGTTGTGGAATTGCAGCTACAATCAGCGATATGAACGTGATTCGACGTTACAAGGTAAGCGATAAGACGCGAGTGACGAGTGGTTCTGGCTAAATTTATTTGTCGCTCGAGGCATACTCATCTTGCTATACACCGCGAATCCCAGCAAAAGCACAAATTACATTGGCCCCGAGTCCAGTCGAAAACTAATCGGAATCAGTGTGTCCCTGTATCGCGATCACGTTTAGGGACACCTGTGAGTCGGCAGCGCGCGCGAATAATAATTGATACCCCTACGAGGGACCAGTTGTGGCACGACCACTCGTCAGCCATGATTAATAAGTCATTCATTAATATAAATGAATTCTCCCGCCGCGAATGATTCTGTGATGAATTGGCCGCATTTACCGGTACGCGAACGCCTGGCGGGTGTGAACGCGGCGTCAATCGCGGACAGCTTTGTACCACTTAAAGCGTTAAGCTTCGCACACTCGCGGGTTACTTGCTCGCTTATACGCGCGCGTAAGAAAGAGTTAGTCAGGGTGGTTGATCGATGAATTAACAGTCGTCACGCGAGGAACATGGAAAATTAATTTTTTGGTGACGGCGTATCTTGAAAAATACCGTCGAAGATAGGAGAGCATCCACCTACAAGCATCTCTAAAGTTCCTGTTTGAAAATTGATTTCTCTGACAGCTTGGAACATTGAAAAATAAGAAGCGAGAAGATAGGAAGAGCTTAGAAAGGTTCGTCCATCCGTGAATTTGTCCTTTTGGAAATCTTAGAAAATAGCGATGAAACTGGTGAATTTACTAGAGTTAATTTCTAAAATTCCATATGTTATAATTCTTCTAAAAAGAAATTGTTCGAGAAAATTGAACAAGCTCGTTGGCACACGTCATTTTTCACGTTGGAAACGTTACGAAGAATTACTAATTTGAATAAAAAGGTAGCGTCGTATTAAAGCTTCCTGACGCTGCTGAAACTACAAGCTTCAAACGATACTCCATTTATTGTTTCCTTCGTCTCTTTAACATCACCGCGTAGTCCGTCTCGCACACTGGCGTTCGTTTCCTGTCGAGCAGTCGATCGCGGCTCGGACCTCGAACAAGATCGACCAAGCCATACATCTTCAATTTCCATGCATAATTAACAACCTCAAATAACGTCGAAACAATACGATCGCTCCGTCCTTCTCTTTCTCACCTCCGCCACTTTGAAACGCGAATCACAACATCGTGAACGGAGAAACGCGGGGAATGCCAACCCAGGTGGCGGAAGAGAGAGAGGAATCTCATGCCAAAAGGATACCCGAGTGAATCAAAGAGGGAGAAAGAAGGAGAAGGATCGTTGGAGAGAGGGAACGATACATAATACAGCCACGGCTAAAAACTCGCTGGCAACGCGCGGTATTATGCGCAATCCTGTGAATGCACCTGTCAGTGGTCATCATTCAACAGCTTCATTGACCCTAGGATCAATTGGGATGCAGTGATTCTCACGCTCGCGACACGTTCCGCGAAACCAGCGGTCCATCGAGCGGTTGCACGATCGTACAGTCTCGTACGTAAAACTGACAGGCACTGTTCGACGGGGGCGGGGGTTAATGAGACACGCTGATTGGCTTGGAAGATTCATCGGGTGGCTGACGTTGATCAATTTTTATCCCGTGCTATTTGCATACAACTGGCGCGCACCGCCAGTGGCGTAAATAAGGCCCCCGTGCTTGTCTGACCACGACGGGCAGATACTACTGATCTGCAACGATTTCGCGTTTCACGCTGTGAAATCGTCTCTTCTTACGACGTTTCCTTGTTTTATGGGTATTTTGTCTATTGTAACACGATGGGATCGTGATTTAGTATACGGTCTTGGAACAAAGTGCGCGTAGATTACTGTTAAAAAGAGGCTTTGCGAAGTTACAAGAAAAGTTTGATTATAGGATTTGCGTTACGTTTCGTCTGTTCTATTTTGCATAATCTGGAAAGTGCACAGTTCCTGAAATCAAGTAAGTACGGACTGATCTTTAAAGTGGTGCAATTGTATTTGTATTGCATTTGAGTGATTTTGATAAGAAGATTTTATCAGATTTTAGTTGAGCTTATTTAGAATAGCTTTCGTTCTGTACGTTCTTAAGATTGCTCGTTCAGCTTTGTTCAAGCGATAACTTAAGCGAATGTGGCTAAAAGTATCAGACCTCTTACATTACAAAATCGATTAATTATTATAATTTTATTATATAATCACGAAGACATCGAAAGTTTTATGCGCTTTCTTTAGCGATAAATACTTAATGGCTCGATATCCATGGGATTACAAGAGGCGATAGCGTATTATCGAATCAGCACATTTTAAATTCCTCAAGAAAATATCAGGGAGGCGTGGTTTCGTCTTAATTGGCCACGTAAAATCAATTTCTATTAGCAAAAACATCCAATTTGTAAGAAATCAGTTGACGCTAATTACAAGAATGTAATCGATAGAAGAAAACAGATATTACGTAAAAACATTTTTTACACGGTGAGCAGAATAGAAGGGAGCTTTGCATCGTTAAATTTTATTTGACCGAATCGATGTACGGTTTGATCGAGGATCCACGAATATCGATACACATCTACGCCAATGTACGATACTCGTGGGATTGTGGACAAGTGTATACGAGCTAGTATCGTAACAGGCAAGGCTCATTCGCGTTTGCGATGCGTTCATAATCTCCGACTGCTAGACACGGGGTGACTGGTGGCATTCGAAACAAAAATTCCGAAACGAACACTTCGATACTCTCTCGCCGGTGATCGATCGTTTCTCCACTCGAGTCGTTATCGCATTAATCTCCCGTGAAGTGATTCGTCCTACACGGTTGTCGATAATTAAATTAGACACCATTGATAGCGGTAATTAAACCGCGTTATCCTCGTTCTTTTCCACAATCGGAGAATACGTGGAACGAGGCAATTGGTTAGCGAAGGTCCTTACAGATATCGTGAAACGTTAATACCGACGCTTATTTGTAGGTAGAATTTTTAGAACGTGTAAAATCCTATTGCGGTGATCGCGTTTCAACGATATTTAAAAATTGAATTCTTTTCGTTCGATCTATGTGTTTCTCCTTTCGTTTAACACACTATAGTATCTTAAGCGTTTCACGTTTAAGTGTTAAAAATAGTCCGAATATTGAGATTCGACGTTTAAATATCTCCACGATCCTTTTGAAATTATACTTGCACTAAGTGTCTCGCAACTTGCATGTACATTTTCCGATTTCTTTCAGACTTCATCGGTCTAATCGTAAAGTGTCAGAACTAAGATGCGAATGAAATTCCAAAGCATTTCATACGATACACGTATCCGATATATTTAAAAAAAAGTTTCTACAAATGTTCGAATACTTTTGCGAACTATTGTACATATACCGCTTCCTACGGTTATTTCGATTTGAGAAAATACATCTACCATCGTTCCCTTCGAAAAGACCTCTTTTAATCTTTCCATTCACCACTTTCACGCTGATAAAAGTATTACCGGCCTCTGGAAGCCACGCTGTCATTCTGTCACTCAAAACCGGACATAAACATCCAAATTACCACGATCTTCTAAAACACCAGGCCGCTGAAAGGGGACATTGTCGCGGTCGTGACTAGCATCGAGGAAAAGCGACGTGCAGCATTGAAGGAGTGGTTGGTAACGCGCGCACGGCCGACCATAAACTCCAAGATGTATTATAAACCCAACCACTATAAACCTGTAACACTCCCGCGTGGCGTGCGGAATTGTAAAGTTGTCGGGGAAGCGAACGGGCGCGAATGGACGGGGCTGAAAACTCATCGTCCGCGTCGTAAAGATAAGACGGTCGCAGTTCCGCGAAACGCGCATTTTCCCCCGACGATTGACCAAACACCTGCGTTTCCTAGCTTTTCCGCCTTTTCCTTTTCACGCTGAGCGAACATTTTATCATTTCTTACGGAACGAGTTTATGGTAGTTCGTTGAACGTGCTTTGGCACAGATTTTCCGTCGAATCGATGCAGTTCCGAAGCGAACCGTTCAATGGGAAATATTGGCTTCTTTGGAAAGTTCGTTGGGAAATGGAAGTTCGTTCGAACAAAGTTTTGGTAATATGAAGTTGATCGATAATACGTAACATTTGAGATTTGTTCCGCGAGATATCACGTGTAATATTTTCGTATGTGAAGTTAAAGTGCAAACAATGAATGAGTTAGGGTTAAGCTAGTTAAGTTACGTAATTTACAGTTTTTCATTTCAGATACTTAGATAAATCTTAAACTTAATAGATACCCTTTTTAAATATTTAATTCGAGACAGTTTCATGATTATTAATGCGTTGGTCCGGCATGAAGTGGCTCCGAAATTTCGTGTCTTTGAGAGAAAGTATCCTTTTACTTTCTGTCTGATCATCGAAGATAAAGGCACCAACAGCGATCAAGAATCTTGTATAACTTAGGAATCCATGTACAAAGATCATAATCGGGATTTCTCTAATTTTTATCGCAGCTGTTGTTTTCCTTTGGAATAAAGCTCTTCGGTGAGCGTTACATAAACGACTATTTGATCCGAAATTTACGAACTTACTAACGATCTCCTACGAAAACACGCGTAACACGTAGCTCCTCTGAAAAGTAACAGGATTGATATCCGTAGAAATCGGTCAGTTTGTTCAAAATATATTTGTACAAAATAGCGATTGATTTCAGAAAATATACTTTTGCAATTAGCTCGAATAACATCGTCGCGTGTACTTGTAAAATTGCAGTGTCATTGTTAGGGATAGTTTCTGGAATTTTTGAGTCTTTTGTGAGTAATCGTAAAATTGAGAGTAATTGCACTCTGTCTTCAAAGAACAAAGAGACTTTCGATATTTTAAAATATTTGTGAACATTAAAGGTCTCTCGTACCGTATACGATATATCAACAAGTTTCAGAGTTTCTAAGTTTGATTTCCTTCGCAATCACATTTCACATTTTGCCCACGAAAAACTCGCTACTAGGATAAACTTCCTCGACTTTCGAACGCTAATTATTTTAATAGAATTTCACGCAATCCATCATTGGAGTCGATTATCCGGAACGATTTCTCACCGATCCGATAGGTTTCCCGCGGCAAAAGTGTAGAATCGGAGGATCTCGAGAGGTCGCGTCGGAAACGCGATACACCGATAAAACGAAGCGTAGCCGATGCTCGTGAGCGAGAAAGGCAGCAGCGCGGACATCGGAATGAAATAAAATAAAATAATCGATCAACCGGACCGTAAAGTTTCGCCGAGACGCAAATGAGTCGTTAAAAGAGTGGCACGCACCCCTGCTGCGACACGGCCTCTCGTCCCGTATGCCGTTGTCCCATTTATGAAAGTTTAATCAAATTAGAATACGTCGTTCCGGGTCGCGTTGCGTTCACGACCGACCTTCGCGCCGCTAGAAGTCGTAAATCACACGAAAACGTAGAAATCCGTCGCGTCCTCCGTCGCGAAATTCCACGACTTTTGAACACATAGTTCTCGATCCTCTGTCTGACGAGCAACTTTTGAAACATCTGTCTAGGCGTTTGCTTTTCTCTTTTTTGCGTGTCGATTACGAAAAGTGAAATTTGTGAGCGAGAAACGTGACTCGAAAAAGTGTGACGATTCGAGGAAAAATTGAGCTAGAAAGTATTCGAAAGATTTTATGTAATAGTAGTCGGTTTATTCGTAGCTGGACTCTTGAACGAACGACATAAATTATTAGTAGTCGCTTTTTTATATTAAAAATACAAGTTTATTATGCAAAGAAGCTCGACTGCTACTAAAACTTTCCTTGGTCTCTGTACCTCTTCATTTTGTTCAGTAAATAATAGGACGTCGTTAAAATGTTTAAATTACTATTACCGGAAGGAGAAAAATTATTCTTGACAAAAAAATATCTTATTTCTTGCACAATCAAATTATTAAAAATACATGAAAAGAAATTTCAAAACATTCAAACTTCCGGTATCGTTAAAAGAAACAACGTTAAAACTCTTCTCTGATGGAAGACGCACGCGTGAAAATTAAGAGGGTTCTTTCATTTTATTCTGATACGAAAAGTCCATTCCGTGCACGGTTAGTTTCAAGTTGAACTTAGACACGGTGATGACTATCGAACCGCAGCGCAGGACCAAACGGTTCGAGGCGAATCGCACGCGACCTCTGACCCGGCATCGGCTCAACTCGGCAGTGTCACGCGAAGTCACGTGGCCGACATAAAACGTGACACGCCGTGAAATACCTTCCTAATGGGCGAATGAGATGCGTCCACGCACGCAGCCACTGTCCTGTTCGTCTTGTTCTCGTCCGGTCCGCGTTCGGATTTCATCACCGTTAATAACTTTCCGTGCTATGCATTCTTCGCAGAACTTCTCCTCGATACCGCGAAAACATTCGTCTTTTCCTTATTAGGACTGCGACGGCGAATATACTCAAATTCTGTTATAATTATACCGCGAGTATATTTTATGAACGAAACAAATTTTATGCGATTAAATTTGCGGTATAGGAGTGCTATGAATTTAAATTTTTTATCTTTCGCATTACGTGTCACCGATTGCATATATGTATTATCTAGATCCAACAAGTGAATCGTCAAAGGTTTAAACTACGTAATCAATTTTTCCAACAATGGAAATTTTCAATAAAAGAAACTTAAAACTTTTAACTTTAAAACAATTTTTTTCAGAAAAATCAAATTCTTCCATCTTCTACCTTTCTTTTGCACTTTTCGACTGCCATTGTAAAGTGAAATAAATCCTTAGAATACCTGAACTAAAAGTGACTCTTATTAACAAAGATATAACGTATATAAAAATACAACGAGATTAACGTTGTTACGTTATAAGATGAAATATCTGCAAAACCGTGATCCAGATTCCGATCCAAAGTATCCAAAGAAATACATATAGTTCGAGAGAAAAATTCCAATTGAATTGCGAGAAGTATTTGGACTTGTTTACACGTTCGCTACTGTAAATGAGCACGCAACGGTGTTTAACCACGGTAGACAGTCATAGAGTAAATGTTAAGTGAAATTTAAGTGACACGCGTTGAAGTCAAGGTATCCGTGAGATCTTCTCGAATAGAACTATTTTTAGCGGACACCAAACCCTTGTTTACCGAATAAGGAAGTGAGAAAATGTTAGACCGGTGATCATACAGTGTTATGAATTTTTGCAACATTCCAGAGGCCTCGGTTACATGTACGTTGATAATTTAAGCGTTTTTTGGTGGTTCGCGTGCACGCGAGTCGAACAAACGCACCGCTCTTCTTGCGTCGTTTCACCAACGTGTTTGCCTGGAACGGTACTAATTGCATTTGCACAGTAATGGACGAGGCCGCGTGGCAACCGCGTGCGTTTCTCTTCGACCAAGGGGGAAAAAGTTTCCTAACTGAATGGCAGACATGCGCTTCTTGCATTTCTATTACGCGAACGGTTCACCATGGAACTACCGTTCAGGTGTGTTTACCGTCTCTTATCATCCGTGTTTGAAAAGAAAGAAGACAAAAGGAAATATGTACAGCTTAAACGCCCTTACTTCTTTCGCAAAACATGAAATCAATTTACTCAATTTTTCTTCATACATAGGGGATAATTTAAAAATGAAAATGGTTGAAGTCGTTAAAGACATCTATCTTGTAATTATTCAAACGTGTGATTGATGATTTAAGAACTATACATTCCAAGAATTCAAGTTTCATATTCTATTTATGAAAATACGTCTTTTGCTTTTCAAATAGCGTACGAATATATGTGTAGTATATTTACTGCAGTATATTACTCAGCTGCTAATATGAATAAATAGCTGAAGAAATGAGACTTAAATATAGAAATTTATCTCATCGTTTAAACATGATCGGTACACTACACTTTGAAAATTCTTACGTGCTTTCTCTACATTTCTACATCTTAAAATTTCCCATAAATGCATAGACATTCATAATCTACACGCTATACTTTATTACTATTAATACGACAGAACCTTGCCGGAATAACTATACTCTTACTCCCTTAAACATTAAACTAACCCAATCATCATCCTGCTTTTAACGGCGAACTGAATCATCCCGAAACATCCAGATCCATCGTTCGCCGCTCGAAGAAAGGGTACCGCACTAATTTCACCCGTGACCCGCGTAAACGCACGCAGGTGAAACGTTCATGAAGAGGGGAAGGGTACCCTTCGGAAGATGCCCTCCCGCTAATGGCCGTTGCACGCATGCACGATTCCGCTGCTCGGCAATTACATTATTAATAGAGATATTACTCGCCGCGCTAGAGGGCATTACGACACCATGGCGTCGTCGTGAAACGCCAAGAGATTGGGTCCGAACCGAGGGTTACCTCGACGAGAGAAGGGCATTAAGCGTGGAAAAAGACGAGACAAGGAAGAAACAACGCGCTTCCTCGAAGGAGAGAAAAGACATAAAAGAACGGGGGAGGCTGGAGCAGATTGATCGCGCTAATCTGTTTCTGTCTGGCCACACATAACGCGTGGCCGGCCATTTTTACCGCGTTTAATCCGAGCCAGATTATGTCATGATAGGGGATTTATTCGGGGTAGCAGGTGGATGAACGACCCTCCGTATTTATAGGAAATACCTCTCAATCTTCCGATGTTTCGATCGCCGAAGGACGATGAATATCGATCTTGGAATTTTTCTGTTTCAACCATGCTTTCGTTTTAACCAACAAGATACATTTTTTGAGAATGTTTTAAGAAAATGTTTGATACAAAATTTTAGCCAGAGATCTTGCGTACCAAGAACAATTCTTTCGAACGAACATCACAGAACGAAATGGATTTCTGTTGTAAACTTTGAAACTGCTTCACTGTAAAATGTAGGAAATGTGACTTGTATTCTCCTCTGTAGTGTTCGCACGTTGCGAATATCTTTCAACCCTGAGATATTTTTTGAGATGCAGCAAGGTTAAGTTATCTGCAGTTACTCGCAAAAGATACAAAAAGTCTAGGAAGGCGACGGTGTCCGAACCAAGCGACATTATTTACTGATAGACGGGTAAAGCCTTTCTCCGCTTTGTTTCCGTTATTGCGACGAACGGCGCCCGCCGTAAACATTCGAGACACGACGTGCATTCTCTCCTATGCTTTTGACAGCGCGCGTAGTCGCGAACCATCCTATTAAGACGACTCTCTTCGAACGCTTGCAGCGTATAGTCCACGCATGGAGAATTACAGACAGGAGGTCTCAGCTGCTGTCAAGAATTATTCTGCGTTTAAATTAATCCCTAATTAAGGATCGCATAATCGGCTTTTAATAAATCTAATAATAATAATAATCTAAAAGTAATAAACAATATCGGAGATCCACCGAAGAAGCCTCGTTCCTTCTCCCAGAGAAGCATCGTTGTCTCCGGATGTACCGTTGCCTCCGTGGATCTTCTTTGACTTCCTGGATTCCAATTTTCAAAGATACAGGTCGTTTTTCCTTCGTTAGATCAATTTATGGTATACATCATCCTAGAAGATATAAATAAGTACCACCCCTGCAAAATTACACCGCAAATTAAACCACTTGAAATGTCTTCTTTGGTATCTACATATGTTTCGCAAAGAATCAAATTTTGCATCTTCCTCTATTTTTCACTCAAAAATCCATCATCTGATCTTGAGAACCAGAACTGGGAGAAACGACTCGATCGCAAGTACCTTCGTATTGTTTATTTTTGCAAGTACTAAAACACGCGGAAGCTCTTGGCAAAATGAATGTAAATTGCATCAAGGTGGAAGCATAGTTGTACCAAAGAGCTACCAAAGAAGCTTCGTCCCGGAAGCATCGATGTCTCCGGATGCACCGTTGTCTCCATGGATCTTTTGTAACTTCCTGAATCTCGATTCTCGACGACACAGGTGGCGATTGTGGGGTGGTGAAGGGTTAGCGGGAGGGACGCATCGCTTGGCGACACACGGTGCGCAGAGATTCTGGAAAGGAATGGAAAGGCAAGGAAAGGAATGGAAAGGTAAGGAAAGGTAAGAATAAACTAGGCGCGGTGGGAGTGGGTCGAGGATGGCCTCCATTCTCGTCACTGGCTGCGAAGAGGACGGCGCCGACCAATCGGCAAACGCCGCCTCCGGCCTCACCTCCCCTTGTCCTCCAGCGGTTCCACGGATATCTCTGGAGGAGCGCGTGTGTATACACGGGAACGGGGAGAAACGATCGTTTGAAAAATCGCGGCTCACCTGTGTCCCGCGGGTCGGAGGTCAGCCTCTGGGTGCCCGTTCAAGGCGATACATACCTGACGGTCAGGCCCATACGAGCGCATACTGTTCGCCGGTGTGACCAACGACGGCCAACTGCGGCCAAAACGACGATCGAAGACGAGGAAGCCAGCGTATAACTCACCTGCCTTGAGCATCCGCTCGATGGAAACAGGTACACGCCTCGACGAGACCGCGTGTGAATAGTTTGCCTGCTGTCGCCTTGACGAGACACCTTAGGGGAAAAATATACGAGTGACGAGCTTTCGATCTGTTCCGTCGTGCA
The DNA here is from genome assembly GCF_000188095.3 of Bombus impatiens. NCBI lineage: Eukaryota > Metazoa > Arthropoda > Insecta > Hymenoptera > Apidae > Bombus > Bombus impatiens. The sequence continues at coordinate 800,418 of NT_176654.1, forward strand.
GTTTTATGAAGAGGGACGGTAAGCCTGACCGAGAAGCTGCTGGCTTCCTGGAATATACAATGAGATATTTTGTGAGCTTCGAAGAGCGATGATACACATTTTTAAGATTACTTTTCCACACTTTTAACGTCGGTTGAATTATCCAACTTTGGAATCTTTTGTCACGTTCGAGAAACTTCATTTAGGAACTAAAAACGAAAACTCGTCGTTCTAGCCTAATCACCGATGTACTTTGGGCGGATTTCTTAATACGTTTCTAATTTTTAAATGACGATATATCTTCAAACGTTAAAGCAAAGACTTAACCAACTCGATCTCGAAGTTAAAACACAGTTGCCTAGGTAAATACACGGTTTATATGTACGTACAGTGATTTACGAAAGTATTCGAACAGTTGTCATAACGCACGTGATATGTTCGCAAGGATTCTACGAGCATTCGAATATTTTCGCGAGCAACTAAGTCGAATCGCTACTGGAAATACGTGACTCGGTTAAATTTGAAGATTTATGGATATAGAGAAATTGGAAGATGAGAAGAAGTCGCTTGGTAGATAGAATTACGTATAATGGATATAATGTTTCTTCTAAAATAATCCTATTTCAGTGTAATAATACGTATTTGAAATAATAGTCGTTTTGAAATTGAAAGATTGTTTGAATTAAACGTGAAAGTTTAATCGCTGAAACCGGTAAGATCATCCAGAGACCAATGAAGTTGCAGACTGACACCATAAACTGGCAGTACGTGATAGGTTGACAATCATTTAAATGTTATTATAGAAACGTATAAAGACTTAATATTAACTTGAAAACATATAAAAGACTCAACGAAATATATATTGCGAGTATTTCTACGCTTGGCGGTCGTTTAAATGTTACAAAAACTTACGTTTAAACGTTGCAGAAACTACATATTTGAAGCAAAGAATTTTGTAATAGAAGCGTCTAGCTAGAGATTGGGAAAAGCTTAAGGAAACTTTTGCCAAGAGATCGATACGGTTGTTAGGCTTAATTTTGTGAAATTCGAGTGGAAGTTTGCATTTCGATTCCCAAGAGATCGGCCGGCAGACGAAGGGCGAACGTTCTTGCGGGGTTATGACGAAGCACCCGCAAAATTCCTGGATAAAGCCACGTTTTACTCATTACGTTATCCTGTAACATCATCTATAATATATTTCTACTTGGACTATCATTAGTCGTCCGTCTCACTCGCACAAATTGCGATGGAACTCCTGAGATGTTGTCGTTGGAGAGAGATGGAAACAGAGGAATCTCTTCGATCGTAATGATATTCCATCGGCAACATTGATGCGCCTCGGTGATCTCAGATTAAGGACGCCACGATTATTTCGTAACCTGCCGGATCACGACCGCATAAAACAAAATGCCGGACGTTAACGAGGTTGTCTCTGATCTCTCTCCGTTTTAACTTTTCGTTCCTTCGATTGTTCTTTCATCTACGTATAATATTTCTGGAAAAGTGGAAAAAATAAGGAAAAATAACAGCAAGACAATTCGATCATGCGATAGATTCGCCTTAATACTCGACTATTTTCTCTTTTCCTGTATTTTATTATTTCTTTCGCTTATTTTCAGGATTTTTCCATTTTTCATTTCGATCATAGACGGTCGATTGTTTCGCGCTTTTATTTATTTTATTGCTCGAAACTCAGTCGCTAGGATCGCTATTACAGAATCTATGTAAACATACACGTGGCCTTGCACGTGTAACAATTACAACAAGTTGTTGAGTAATTAGGAAGTTAGGAAAGCAACGCGGATCCTAAGAATCTGAAACACGATACCAAGAATCTCTTCCACAGTTCTCCTCTGAACTTCACCTTCGTCCAAATGATACACGTACTTCACACCTCTGCAACACGTTTCCTCGTCGTTCATCGCCTCGATTTCGCGATCGATGCCCGTCGAATACCGTCGATTGCATCCCGACAGGAGGAAAAGCGAAGTTGCCCAGCCGCGAAGCCTGCAATTTGCGAAACGTACGGAAGGGTTGAAGCACGATAATATCACGTAGTCACGATGATACCTTCGACAATCTCCGCACACGTATCTTACGTTGACCGCTATACACCTTTGATGCCTCTTTGTCCCTGTTATACGAAGCTAATTAATTTTCGTTCGATAAATCGAGTTTATCGACGGCTATGAATATTCCAATCGAACTCGTAAACTCGTGTTTTAAGTAATTAGGGGAAACTTTCTCCAAAGAAAACGTTTTATGCTTGGAGCAGAGATTATGCCCCCTCTCTTTTTTTATCTCGGGATTATTTTAAGATCTTTGCTCGAACGATCCGAGGAGGAGATCGCGATGAAAACGTTGAACGTAAGAAAAGCGGAAAATGGTAACTTGGAACTGCGCAGCATCGAGTCGATTACAACAGAGTTGGCTACAGTGTCGTGGCTTAAATGTCAGCTCCGCGACGTCTATTACCCCATCCACAATGCGAGCATCGCTAATTTATCTGTCGTTGCCGTGCCGAGTAAGTGTCCCGCAGGTTAGGTGTTGGTTAATCCCTGTGCCACCATTACCCTGTCAGATACGTGACGAAGGAAATGTGATGGCGGCCGCCTCCGATAGATTCTGACTTTCTATCGGGCCGCTAAAAAATCAGCCAGCCGGCTGATGAATCATTTCGCGGTGAATTATTTGCGCGACTTTCGCGAGCTCGCAATTAAGTCCGCCGGTAACAATGAGCCGTGGATAAATAGACAGCTGATCGCTAATTGAATCCTTTCTTTTTCGTCTCATAGAAATTTTCATCGCGGTTCGTTCCTTGGGTTTGAAGCGTCGTTGTTCGGTGAGAATCAATTTGTAACGCGTTATGCTTATTAATAACAATAATAATGCTTATTATATGGATGATTCGAAGCTTTAGAAAATTTATTGCATTACGGTTTTCCGTTATTTTTATAACTCGATAGTATTTGTTTCTATAAACGAAAAGATTCTTCTTCCATGCAAATTCATTAAATCTAAACGATAAAATCTCCAGAAGCAAGACCAAAGTGATTGTATTCTTACTTACACTCGCGGCAGTGATCGTTCACTCTAATTACCACTTCATCCTAAGCAATCCTACAGTGCCCATTAAGAGATCCCCTCATCTTAGAGAGTCGATAATTAAACGCTAAAACCCAGACCACTCTGACCCACGATTTAACATGGAAGAAGGAGGTTCACGACATCGCATCGTATCGAAAGGAATCTTAGCAGAGAATCACAGCGAAAATCATGATTATTCAGGCATGATCCCCCTCTGATGCGATCGCTCGGTGACAGAAGCTTCTTGCTTTTCCCTTTTCCTCTTAGAACTGCTGTGATCTCTAGGAAAGGGTCGCGGAAACCCCCGTGGCGATCATTTTCGTTTCTTCTCACTCTTCTCTTTCCTCATCCACGTCCTTTTCTCTGCCCGTCTGTTTCCCTATGCAGATTAATGGAGGGTATAAGACTTTAATTGCCGACATCATCGAGGGAAGCCGGCTGCGAGGAATCATCGTAACGAGCCGGTCGAGTATCGGAATTTCACCCACCATTCGTATCCTCTCGTAACCGTGTACAAGACTGGAGGACAAGGTATAAAACGTTTTTCCCGGCTAATTAATTACCACACACCGGCCATCTTAGAGAAGACTCTTAGAGAAAAGTCGCGTCAAACGTGAACGATCAACGTGACTAAGCGAAACTCTGCTCCTCCGACCAACTATCGAACTATAATACATCATTGTGTTGCGTCTCATCGAATACTACGTTGAATACTTTTCTCGCCTATGCATATATATTACGAATCTGCATCCGCGATACGCGTGAAGTAACATCAAAGAGATTGTATGGTTTAAAACGAGTCGATGATCGAGAACGACAAAATTGCACTGGAGGATTCAGATTTCAGAAAGTCGAGTATACAAATTTATCGACTGTATGCACCTGTATTTGACCGAATCCTCGCTGAGTAAGGGCGAACAACTAGCAGGACTGTAAGCGAAAAATCTAATCGGAAAAATTATTAAATACGCGTGTAGCGGGCTGATTCTCGACCAATCGTGTCCAAATTCTGCCTTCGTCCAAACGATGCGTTCATAAAATTTTTCTTGATAATTTACTTATAACAATTTATAGAAAGTTGTTTCTCTAGAATTTCTTTAAACTGAACATTCTAGATAAGTTAACGCGTATTGCCTCTAATATTCTAAATAATATTCAAATATCGTACAATTATTGTAATAACCAGCGAATAGTTTCTGAACGTTTAAGAATCCTCATTCCGTTCTCTTTATCCACCAAGACGCCAAGCGTTCTTTTATACCTTCCACAGCACACGTATCGAAGATCAGATCGTAGGATCGCCCTGACACTAGGTCCAAGGTTACACTGGAGATATCCAGATGCGATATCTAAATTGGTCATCGATACAGACCGATCCACCGGGTCACCGCCGTTCTTTTCACAGCTCTACCTTTTCATCGCGCTGCTTTTATTAAATTAGCGATGGCTATCGCCTACTCGTCACGGTCCAACGAATCGTCCTTTCGACCCGTTATCCCTCCTGAACATCTCGCGTGTGCAACCACGTTTAATTGTTTTTAACGAAAGATCCGAAGCGATCGGTTTAAAATCCTCGAAGTTTCTTCCACCGATCGCCAGCTTCTCTTGTATTTGATCCGCGCGTCGCGTCGTGTCGCGGAATCTGAGAGAGAAGACTCGATGGCATCCCTGGTATCTCAGACACGCGTGGCATGCCGATAATTACCGATCGTAACCGCGGACACTGTTGTCAACGCGATTGAAGAACCGACACTATATCGTTTTTACAAGAATCGCGTGTTCGCGAAGTTTGTACGATAAAAGGGAAAAATAGTTGTTAGCGAAGAAATATCAGAGATACAAGAATGAACTGGCAAAAAAAACTTGGAATCATTTTCTAAGCGGTACTTACATATGTATGTAAAAATTCCTAATTTCAATTTCGAGAATTTATGTCATTTATGTCAAGTAACAATAGTTATCAGCAGGTTCGATACCCCAGGCTAAAGAAGCGTATCATGTAGAAAAGATTCTCGGTATTCCCGTGGCTGATATGGGCGGGAGAATGCACGCAACTTCCCTTTCTAATTACGACATCATCGTCTCTAAATGCGCTGGTCTTAGAAAAAAAGATCAATTTAACTCGAATCCAAGACTATTATTATCCAACGGAATATTAATACAATAGCCAACAGCACGGGATTTCTTTAGCAACCATGCATCGATATCAAATTTATTCTATCCATCCACCCTCGACTAGAACGTTGAGCTTGTTGATTCGAAAAAATCAATCGTGAGTCGAATAAAATTAATAATGATAATAAGTATCAATTATCGTGCAATATGATGAATGTATTCTTAGAAAACAGGTCGATATAACATCGGTATACAATAGAATATTAATACAATAGTCAATAGGAATTTCTTCTGCCATTCGGCATCTACAAATTGACTGTAAATGGGATAAACCTCGCAACATCGATTGACGTCGCTGGCAAATTAATAATTAAAATGTAATAAAAATTTCTAAATACGCTAATTTCGACGTAATTTCGATTCAAAATTATTAATATATAGAATAGCGGACAATAAAATATTTATATAACACAAAATCTCTTTTTTTTATCAAATATCCATCGATCGTGAATGAAACGAACTTCGCAGCCTGCGGATTAATGCCAAATTACTGCTGCTCGAAAAAAAGAAACCGATCTAAGAGTATTTTCGTTCAACCGTATACGATACAATAGCCAACAGCGTGGAATCTTTTGCCTATCCGATAGTCATCCATCGATTTTCAATTTATACTATCCATCCACCCTCGTCGAGAGGCGCGCGAGCAAATCGACCGTGAATGGGACAAAATTCACAGCGTCGATTAACGCGTAAATTAATGAATAACCGGTTGCCGTAGACACGAGAATGGCGGGTACGGATATTTCTTTTCAATAGCTGGGAATTCCATGACGTATCTGGCGAAGCACATCCGCCGTCGAAAGGGATAGAAAAAGATGAAGAAGGTGGAGGCTCGATTCTACTTCAAATACGAACCACGCCCATCCACCTCTACCCCTTTTTCTTTCTCTTACACAGGGTACCCGACCTCTGACCTCCAAGGGTAACTCGTGCTGTACGCGCTCACGCGTTCAAGATGCACGCAAGCGGTGGTACCACGCCGTTTCTCGGCGTGCAAAGAGGGAGAAAGAAGAAGATGGAATAAAGGAAGTAGGAAGAGAACGAAGGACAGAGAAGGAGAACGAATGCACAACGAGGAGAACCGTGGAAGAAAAGAGTTATAGAAGAGGAAGAAGAGCGAAGAAGGGATGTAAGAGGAAAACGAAGAGAACGAGAAAGGGACGGAACGATAAAACTGCGGGAACATAGAGTATACAGAAAGGAGAAGAGAGGTAATTGAAGAATAGCGGATTTGAGCGTATATTATAGGCGGACGGGGGAGCCTCGATTTTTTTTGTCATCGTAAATAAGTTACGCAGGAATCCCATAAGCCGTTAATGCGAGTGAACGTCCTCCCGGTGAAACTCATACGCCGTTCCAGGATGAACGTACGATGGCCGTTGTTGATGCGTGCGGAATAGGATGGTGTTGGACGTGGTGCAAATTCATTAGCGTTCATCCTGATCGAATTAATATCCTAGCAACGAGATTTAATATCTTATCGATAGACACGGGAATCGCGAAAGCTCTTGAATGTTCGAGTGTAGAAACCTTTTATGGGTGTGATACGTCCGTTAGATGAAAGATTTTGAATTCCACCAGCGTTAGCATCAGCGTTACGATATCATCATGATCGTATTGGTAAAGTTTAAAACAAATTTGATAATGTATATAGAAATTATAGGATATGTAAAACATTAATATGAATAGCCATCTCAAGCCTGTTAAGGATGGAACATGAATTAACTCGTCGCTCGATTGTCGGTTTGTTGAACGCATCAATCATTTCGTGTTGCAATTCAAATCTACGATATCTGTATACGTAAGAATTAAATTCATTCTAACTGCAATTGATTTATCTTTCTCAATTTCTAATTTCACAATTAGATAGAAGCTTTCGGACTAGGAAACAGCTCGGTTAACAAGTTAACACAAATGAAATTCTATCATAAATGAAATCTTATCTCCAGACGGGGATAGGACTTCAAGAATCTGATCTTTAAGAGATTTCTCCGCATTCGTACGAAACATAGAAGAGGAGAGGTGGTCTGGCTGAGAGATCCCGTTTGCTGTATGAGCTGTGACGTTATTTAACCTTCTCTGATCGTATTCGACAATAGAAGCTAGCCGTGTCAGAGATTATAAGAGACTGAAAAGCATATAAAGCTGCGGGTCGAAGTCCTTTCACATTTCGCAATGATTGAAAACTGGCGTAGGATAGGTCGCGCAAGGCGGCATTATTATGAATTTCCTTCGTGTCCGATAAAGCCAGAAAACCCTATCGATCTTCCTAGCTCGACCGGGACGGCGAGTTTTGTAACGAGATAAATGTCCTGACCGCCACGATTGGGTGAGGATCGAACGGATCTCCCTACGGGAAATCAGCGTGACCCCGCGGGGTCAACCTGTGCGTTCAGAGATGAGACGCCGTAAAAGAAACGTACACGTGCTTACATCGCAACAGGAAATGCGAGAAATTTCGTACCGAAACACTTCTTCCATTTGATAGACATCTTCGATTCGAAGTGCTAAAGTTACAGATAGAAATTTCAATAACCCGTCGTTGATACTTTCACCCCTCCTATTTTTCGATGAAAAATCTCGATCAGCTCGTTTAAGAACCTTTCACATTCCTTCGACTGTGCAAAATTAGGAAATCAATGATTAGGTTTAACGCGAAGGATTCAGTATGGAGATAAGTACGCGCAATAGAATCTTGGTTATTAAAAATCATGACTCAAACTGTTTAGGCAATTGGATCAAATTTTCATGCGAAAGAAGGTGATTCACAAAAGCTTTCGAATAAAAATGTACCAATTTCTTTCTATTTCCGTCCTTATTTCTCGATCTTCCTCACAAGGGATCATCTTTGAACGTTCCACTAATCGATGTTCCGAACAATTAATAAGTAACAAATCTTTAAAATTTTTTGCTGCTTCTGATTCAACTGCAATGGCTACTTTCTTATCAGTTTTTACATTCCATTTTTATAGTCGTATCGAAGTAGGTACTACTAAACGATACAAAGTTTCACGTACCTGAACCTAATTAATTAGTATGTAAATTGTATAATAAATACAGTGAACCGTGCAATACGTACCTACGTATCAAAAACGCTTGTACTAGTATGATATATCGAAAGTATTAATAACGAACAAAAATAAAATCGAAGAAAAGAACCTAAGGGATCACGAAAGAATAAACGCGTCAGTGAAGAGTGACAGAGTTTCGCAGAAAAAGATACGAGGGGAGTACGAATCTCGGTGTAAGAAGCGTGGCTACGTTTATTACGGGTAAATCGTCGAGACCCTCGGAAGTACAGCCGTTAATCTCGGCACGTCCGACGTGGCCGTCGATGGGGCCATAGTCCGTGCACCATCTTGTCCCTTTCTTTCTCTCTCTGCCCGTGTCCAACGCCTTCCACTTCGCCGTGGACGTTCTTTCCCTTCTCGCGCGGTTTGCGTGGCGCTCGAGCACGGCGAAAATTAGCTTATTAAAATAACAATTATGGAGTCCCGTCCAGCCATTGTAGCTTGTGTCAGGGGTTAAGCGCCAGTCGTTGTAACTTAACGGGGAGGCGCGAGATGCAGATACCGGGACGGATAGGCTGTTCTACTCGATGGTTACGTTACGAGTGCTCTTCGTGGATATCTCGAACGTTTGGTGAATCTCGTTAGATCCTAGAAAATTCGTTCGGCGAGAAAATGACTTTAAAAGATTCGAATTTTAATTAGAAATTTTAGTTTTAAGAAATTCAGTCTTCTTAATATTATTTTAGCGTATAATCGTTTAGATTTTTTAATTTAAATATCGTACGAATGTAATTCTAGCTATAATAACGATATTGGAAACGGAAATGTATCGGAGCAAACATGAAAATTAATCCTTTTCAAAAAGGAAAAGAACAATCTTAGCCTTTGTCGACTAGGAATATCGATTTCATCGGTAGTTAATCATCCGCGAAATGGCACGACCAACAAACGTATGTTAGATAATTATAGAATCTGTAAAGTATTAATCATTGTTATGTTTATTTGCGACCATCGCAGTAACACGTCGTCGATTAATTAAATATCTTTATGAATGTTGAAAGATTCTCTAGGAACATCCACGCGAATATAATACATTCTGTGCTTCGAGATAAATAAATGTATTAATAGAACATTAAATATGTACAGATATGTTGAGGAATATTCTCAAGCCGCTAATGAAAATTTTCTGTTGACTGTTGTAAGCTAACAAACGCCCACGAAGCATGATGTGTTAACAATTCGTTACAATAGCATTCATTGAACGATATACCGAACACTAGTGATTACTAATTGAAGAGGATATATCTGAGATAGTTCTTGGCTCGTGAAAGACAGGGTTGAGAAATCGGAGAAGAATTCTATTAGAAGTGGTTAGATGCGAAACGATGAAATATGCAGGCAACACGGTGGTTCTACAAAGGCTCGATCAATCACTGGTTGTCAATCGGAGAAATGAATGTTTGCTCGTACCCTCTGGTAATCATTCGGAGAGACACTGTTTCTTCGGTTATTAATTGTCACATCGGACGAAGAAAGAATCGCTGGGTATTAGGAAAGAGACCTCTTGTAAAGAAGTTATTAAGTTAATCTCCTGGTACAAGCTTTTAGCGATCGCGGTTCATCGAAAGGTCAGAGAACGCTATTTAACTCTGTCAGCGGTAATGTTGAGCCTAGGATATACCCCCTCGAAATGTGTCGACCACGAACCTAACCACGTCGACCACGTTTACTTAATGAGTACAAAAACGTAACTGGGATATCGTTAGACATCGCGTTGCGTTAATGGACTTTCTCGAGAACCGACCTAAGGTATTTAGAACAATAATGTCAAAATCAATTATTAGAATTGATAATTAACCTATTGACCGAGTCTGCTTCGCGTCTACTACGAAAGAAATTTCTCGCATCTTCGGGGAAATACTGTTTATGATTGGAAACACGTCTGTGAATGTGCATTCCCGTTCATTAGTGTTAGAGTATCTGTTAGTCCCACGCAAAACGTATAAGAAGCGATTAATCAGTCGAACTTTGTATTCGTACAAGATAGCGATTTGAAAATTGCCGAAAATTTCATCAATGATGGAGTGAGAAAAATACAGTGGATTAGGTAAAATGTAACTGTCTTACTTCTAATTAACGACACTCTTAAATATTTGGAATTATTAAATTTTTAAGCTTGAAACGAAATAATAATCTCAAGGGTTTTCACACGTTCCTAATAATTCTTTAGATTTATCCGATTTTGCGTAAATTTTCTAATAGGTACTTAGGTACCTGTGAACGATAGTAGAAATGACAAATTTGTAGACGTAATCGTGTCATTCAATAACAAAAAAAAAAACGTACCAACATTTCTTCCGCTGGTCTTCCTTTTAGTTACGAACAGTAAGGTCTAGGTAAAACCTATAACGCCAACGCAGCGTTCGACATCCCAGAGACATGAATGCCCGCACAGAAACGACACGAGCGTTCCCATCTTTAGCACGTCGACCAAGCAAACGTGTTTCCGTGGTTAAAGAGGAATTTTCGCGCGGTGTATTATTCAAAGATGGTTTCGCGAGGAGGCACTCTTTAAAGGAGGTCGAAAGGTGTTAAAGGGCGCTAAGGAGGGCGTGTCACCGTCCATTAAAAAACTTGGAGAATGCATCGGCTGGTGTTAAGCGGCAACGCAGCCATTCAACGGCGTAACCCTTGCTAATTTTCCGGCATAAAGCTACCGGCGCGAAGGTTTAACATTGGAATAAATAAGTATATCCTGACAGTGGTGACCGCTTACGCGAAGGTGCGAAGTGGGGCTCGAATAACGTACGCCGCGCTACGACGCAAACTAACACGCGACCGACAACGCGCGCATATATAAATGATAATTCATTTTACGCCCGTTAGCGCCTGGATGTATGAGCACCCTGTTCTCATCACGCGAAACCAACCCCTGAATCGCTACCTATCATTCTTCCCGCATCAGTCAAATAGAAGACGTTGTCGTTAAGCGCGATTCTCGAAGCGATTATATCTTGTTCGTTGAGTTAAAAAGGATCTGTTCGAAGAAGTAGTTTTTAGGTTGTACACGAAATGAGGTCATTCGTTACTATGTATAGCTTCTAATCCCCAAAATATGTATATATATATCAAAAAATGTAGCTTTTAACCCTTAATTATTGAACCGTGAGATATATAGCATCAACCCTTAATTTTTCCAAGAACTACTTGTCATATAAATTTCGCGGAAAATCTGCGTTTTTATTTATATACTTTGAACAAGAACCCTAAAAGAGTTTCTCTCCTCCGTGTTCCTTAAGTCTTATTTTTGACACGAACACACTGTACCTCGGGGTTTGCTGTTCGATTTCATGCACAAGAGCCCGAGAAGACCCACCGTATAAATTTCATTCATTTTTTCGTACGTCGCGAGCGATTCGGGCTCATTAAGTCGCGCACGCGACCGAGAATAAACGTCCGGGCGGGCGTGAAGCGAATGAATATAAATACGCGAGCGTAATTGGACCATCACATCCGGGCTATTTATCGGTGGACCGGCCTGTAATTTAAAAAGTCCCTTTTTAGCGGCGATTACGCGGTTCGCTCGCGTTTGCTCGACTTCCAACCGATCGAAAAACCATCCCTCGAGCAATTTCATTAAACACGACATTCATCGATACTTAAAAGGGAAAGTAAAACGGAGAATTATGTAAAATATTTTTTATTACATTCGAGAATGGAAATTCGTTGTAAAAAAAAAATGCGAAAATCAAGGATCATCGAAGATTGCGTAACTTTTAACCGATCAAGAATTGAAGTAACCAGCTCTAAAGAATTTTATTAATTTCCGTATTCGCTAACAATTAAAAGGGACGCTATTATTCTGTGGAAGATTAAACTGGAGAATCATGTATAATAATCTTGCGCTAGATTCGCGAAAGCGATTTGATGGTGAAAAAGTTAAGTACGCGAATAATAATTGAGGATTTTTTTCCTTAATGCAGTAATTTCTTGTTTTCGTGTTAATCTCATTAATAAGCGGTACGAAAGAATTTACCTACGTGACATTTTCGAGACTCTGTAGACCAGGGACGTTTAAACGTCATAAAGAAATTCACAAATAAGAATCGCGAAACGTCGTTGCAGCTCTTACCACGACAGTTTTCTCGTCGATGATGTTCCATAAACAATGTAGCGACGGAGGATGATACACCCTGATTTACTCCGCTGTTGCTTCTGTTATTACGTACATATAAGAGATAACTGTCCGCGAGCACGTGCATATTTCATGCAAAAAATCTATTAAATTGCATCCTGGAGTACCGACTGGTGACATAAAAACTTGCTTCGTGAGACATCATTAAGAGAAAGATCAGCTATAAAGATAATAAATATTTCTACCCTTAACGAAATTCATCCGCTATTTAACACGTTTTTCGCTTTCTTACGATCTTAAATGCATTCTCATTATAATATTACGGGCTACGATATCACGAGAGTAAGAGCTCTCGTCGAAAATTATAAATAAACCAAAATATAAGCGTAATTTCGAAAATGAAAGCATAAACCGTGTAGTTTCGCGATATAAGCTGTACGACTCTAAAAGATCAAAATTAATTAAGAACGTGCAATTACCTCTGGATATAAGATAGACGATGGGAAAAACCAAACATTGGGCATATTCCGATATTTTTCCTTTTTTAAAAGATTGTATCTCTGACTTGGAATTTTCACGAATAACTTGCAACAGATATATAGCAATGAAACGCAACATGTAATCTGAAACACTTCGAGTCGCTCCGAATATGTACTTACATGCGATTGAACAGATACTCAACTTGTACGTTCAAAGACATTCAAAACCTATCAAATCTTTCCGAGGGTCTAAATTTTCAAGATTTATCGTAGCTTTAAAAATTGAAAATTCATCGAGATTGAAGATTTAAGACCCGCCAAAAATTTTTAAGAATTTTAAGTGTGAACTCGTGTTCGAAGTATATAATTCGAATTTTTACGATATTGGAAATTTCGAATCACTTTGTAACTGAGCTTCGAATGCCCACGTCTATGGGCAACACGCATAAACCAACGTACTGCATCTTCAGCAAGAAAAGCCGTTATTAAACGGATATTAAAATTTCCCGTATCTAAGTCGTTCTGTCCTCGACGTGCCGGTTTAAGCAATGCTCTGGAAAGGAGTGTGAACTCGTGGTACACACGAAGAGAGTCAGAGAGAGTTGTGTATGGTGGACCGGGCGGCACTCTGCCAGCCACTTCCAGATATGATCGTCGTAAAATAAATTGCCGGCGTGTAAGGGCCGCGTGGGAGTAAATTACGAGAATAAATAAGGCGTAAACGACCACGGAGGGAACTTTGAACCTCTTTAAGCCTAGGAACCCGAGTGTGGGCGCCGAGGACTTTTAGATCCGAACGGACGGGGCATAGGTGTCACGGAGACAGGGCCGTAGCGAACACAACGTCGTCGACAGGTGAACTGGCTTTTCTCTTGCACCATTGAAAGCTTACACGTGTTCATACATGACGGCGTTCGAAAGAAACTTGATAGATATTGATGAATAGACCAACACCATTCGGAGTATCTTTTGAATAGGCTGTGGATGTTAATTTTATATTTTCACGAGCGTAAGTAAAATTGTTTCAACTTCTGGATAGTATAGCGAGTAGTTTATTTTGAATATTCCGCAACACATAAACGGCTGCAGATTATTCCTGAATTTTTAGTCATTATTCTTCGTTAATTTTGAAATAGTACAGTAAGGTTTACAGGTAGGTTAAGGGAAGGTAGTTTTCGGCTATCTTTACTCCCTGATATCGCTCTAGCGTTTAAAGACCAAGATTATACAGTAACATATCTGGACTAGTTTAAAAATTGTTTCTTCTTCTTGAATCGTCTAAATGACGTAAACAAAATTACATCTTAATCCCATGCAAAAGGACTGCCAAAAAATCTAGTAACGTACTGACCTCTCCTAGGCAAGGCATAATGAACGCGATGCGCCGTAAAAGTTTATGTAAAATCGTTACAAGTTGCTTATTTAACAGATAATAGTTTTCTCCGTAATTGGGCAAGCTGCGATACCATAGATATAATTAATCGTCCTAGCCACGCGAATCTCGAACTCTTATCATTCGTGTCTAACAACAATGTGAAAGACAGAAAACACATTGCACTATGTATGCACCATTAAAGTCGAACTATGAAAAATAAGAAAAATCGAAAGCAGGAAAGTGTGAGTAACATAAGAATAAAATTCATGGAAGGGTCTAAGCCGCTAATCTACGGTCCACGTCTAATCTACACCCCGTATAAACGATCGAGGCCGCTCCAAAAATTTCCTTTCATTTTGCCGCCACGAGAAAACAACGATCTAAAACTCTAGAGCAATCGTAACCGTTGATATTCTCCCTACTCTCTCGTCGAAACAGTTACTATCCGAACAGGTTTCTAACGATTCCATATTCCATGTGATACAACAAATCTGGTTCCGAAACGATCTTCCCTCCCCTTTCTTCGATCCGAATAAAAAAAAAGAACTACCGAAATTCCCTCTCTGAAACGAAATTCGATTCGATCGTCAGAAAGCGATCATTTAGAATAAGAGAAAAGAGAGAACTGTTTCGAAATGAACGAAAATATCTATCGAACGCGAGTGAATAGGCTGTTGGTCGAGAAAGGGGTTCGTCGGGGTCGAGCAGCCCGGCCCTGTCCCACCGATAAAACCTCGCTGATCCGCCGTTGATACTCGTTGCCCGTAATCTGAAGATCCTTCGCCGGGTACGCAAGAGGGAACGTCTGGAATCGGAATCGTGGCTCCATGAAAGCGGCATGGAGAGTAAGAGAGCGAGGGAGAGAGAGAGAGAGAGAGAGAGAAAGAGAAAGAGAGAGAAAGAGGGAAAGAGAAAAGGAGGGCGGCGATAAGAGGACGAAGCGAGAAAGGGAGTAGTAGGGGATCCTCCTTGGAGAGTCGTCCTCCGAGGTGTCGGCAAACAGGGCCGTTCGACGAGTGGTTCGACGCCGGTGGTCCAGCACGGTAATGCCTTAGTTTCCATGCAAACTGGCCGTACGCCTCCATACCTTACGCATAACCGGATATTAACATGGGAAGTGGCCGATGAGACTCTCCCTTGGCTCGTCGTTGTCCTCCTCTCTTGCCAGTCGCCACTTGCTCCTTCTCCCTCTCTCTTCCTCTTGCTTTCTTCGTTTCACCTTCGCGGATCTCTCCGCGGATCCTTTCTCTGCTCGTTCTCGAGCGAGTGAGTAGGGTAGGAAGGTGGGAAAAATATATGGGAGATCGTGATCTCGATCGAGCCTATAAAACGTGTCCCCGCCGATCGCAAAACTATCCGCAGGATCGAGCAGCGGCCCTGGCGATCGCGGCAGCCTCGGATCTATTCTAAAGATAACGGCGATTATTCGTTCGATCGCGATTTAATCGATGGTTAGCCCGCGATCACTGCGGCGATCGATTAAAGCGGTCGGCTGACGCGCGAACGATCCTGCAAAACGGTTCAAAGACGTTCCTAGTTGCGTGAACAGGGCGTTTTTCTCGTAGCGTTCACGAAGTTCATGGCGTTCTCACGTGCCACAAATTCGAGTTACACTCGCGTTCCCTCGACGCGATAATCCGACGAAGGGGAATCTGGATTGCCACGTTGGTAGCCTCGAGTGGTGAACTCTGATATAAAAGCACCTACATCGCGGTGTGTGTAACGAGCGCGTGACTCGCCACGGATGCATCGTCGTTGCCTCGATTTCTTTCGCAAATTGCAGGCATATTGGATCGATAC
This sequence comes from Bombus impatiens, assembly GCF_000188095.3. Lineage (NCBI taxonomy): Eukaryota > Metazoa > Arthropoda > Insecta > Hymenoptera > Apidae > Bombus > Bombus impatiens. Next base: position 816,459 of record NT_176654.1, read on the forward strand.
GTCGATCGAATCATCATTGAACTCAATTTGTTGGCAAGTTACGGCCTGCCCATCGGCTCGATCCCGATCCAGATACACGTTAGTGTTGCATCTCCTCGTCTTTACTTTGTTGTTGCATGCATTTCGACGCGTACGTGCAGGGAACACGGCTCGTTCTCAGTCGAGTATCAGAGACAAACGACGATCACGTAACAGCATCGCGTCATGGTTTTCGAGGGAACGCGGTAGTTAGCGTTGATTACACCTCCGAACGATCCTGCCGCCCCGATGATGCACGAGCCCGATGCTCGTCGCGGATGAACGCGAAGGGCGAGAAACGTTGTCGATATACTAAAACGATCTTGCGGTAACGGACAAGTGTATTAGCTTTTTACGCCAGTGAGACTGATTTACGTTGTTGCTCCTAGTAACTGTCTATTCCATTTTTCAAGTAGCAGATGATAGATATATATTTGTCATAACTCTGCTACACGATTTCTCAATTGTTAAAATGCAGGAGATCACGAATGAACCTTACACGAAAAATAATTATGATATATAGTTCTTAATTTGTTAAAATAACTGTAATATGCAATTCTGAAATTGTTTCCATCGCAGAATATCGAGAATCGACATTAATTGAGAAAAAAAAACAAGATCAAAATACTCTCGAATCCAATATTATCAAAATCCAATTTATATCAGCTTTTCGTTAGATCAGTTTTCTCTTATCTGTTCTCTTAATTCGAAGTAAGCATAAATCGATTAGATTCTTGTATCGCATCGTTTACTATTTCGAAAAAATGACCATCCTCTTACAAACATGTCGAACAATGTAAAGAATATTGTCAGAAATGTTACAATCATCCTGGAAGAGTAACGACCACGTCTGGATTAACATTCTACTAATAACTTGCTCGCAACCAAGAAATCACGATAAGCAAAAAATGTAGTCGACTGTAAAACACTTGTTCGTAGAAGGGCATTTCCAACGAGCCATGCCAGGGATAAAGAAGGGAGTAACGATGATTGTCGAAGCTGTGTAGGTTTGCTTAGAGTATCTCGCGGTATTTTGCCCGCGAAATCCCGCGGCGATCGCGTGCATCGCGATGGAGTATATAACGCCGTGCAATAAAAACTTCAAGCGCTCCGGGTAATTAAACGTGCACACAAACCTTTCGGTCACGCCAGTTCTTACGCTCGGACCTTTATCCACCGATAATTCATCGATAAGTTCACCACTGAACAAAATGTTGTTTACGAGCATGCAAGTGGATCTATTGCGCATCCCATCCCTGTTCGTACTGGTCGTTCCTCGAACGATTTCTAATCCGTAGGTGGAAGGATGCCTAATGAAAACGTTGCCGGAGAAGCTTGTTTTCTAACGATCCGCTCAAACCGGTAGCGATACGCCACTCACGGAATTACCAGGGAGACGACATTTTACACGGCGATAGTCCTACTCTTCTAGAGATCAACCCACGTCGTGGAAGGACAGATTCTCATGGACTAGGGCTATTCGCCTTTCGAGGATCAACCATCTGGGATTCCATGATCTGTAACTAACGGCCACAGAAAACAGCTCTAGTTGCTTTACATAAACCTTTATAAAAGTTGTGTTGCTTACTAATTACACACGTGATTGAAAGATGAAAAGGGTATTAGTATCTCGAGCACCGTTTATGCATTTAAGTATGTACACTACGGACCAAAAATTTAGACTCACTTTCGTGATTATATCATTTATTGGAAATTAATATTATAACTGTCGATAGCGATTTCGTTTGTTTCGTCGGACTTTTGCCTAAAAAGTTTCGTACAGTACCAGAATTCTAATTCTTTCGTTAATCGAGTATCGGAACTACAAATATCAACATTTCTGCTGTTTCTATAGATTCTTGCCTATCAAGAATAAGTTCGCTAAGATACCAAGATTCTAATTCTATTAACTTAATTCTGTTAATTTAAGAATCGGTGTTACATATGTGATCAACGACATTTTCTATTTCGACAAATTTTTATCGAAACAAATTTCTTAAGATTTCAAAATTGTAAGCTGGCCTTTGCCCAACGCATTGATTACGGATTCAAAACTTTTGGCCGATAGTGTATACACCTCGAGAATTATAAAACCATCTACGTCACGAACAAGTTTCTCCCATTGCAAAAATAAAAATCTGCCGGTCGAATAAATTCTTCGAACCGGAAATAACCGCGAACGAAATTCAAGTTCCAGCGTAATCTCGTGAAAGATTCCCACGTTACCAATTCCGTGACAGCGTCACACGATTATCGTAATGGCCGGTTGATCGTCAGGGCGCGCGAGAAACCGATCCATCGATCGATCGACTTGAAGAGCGAGCGAGAGCACAACAAGGCAGACGCATTCCCGATGAACTTCGAAACAGAAAAGGCGATTGGTTCGTCCTGGTAATCTCTGATCTATAGACGTATCTATGGCCGTGAGACGGGAGCAGGAGCCGTGCCATAAACATAACCTATACACGGAGAAACGATTGTGACTGGAACACGAGGACACGGCGGTCTCGTGGCTCTCCTCCTGGGTACCGGGAGTTCAACAGGTTCCCTATCACTTTTCCCTATTGCTCGCACGGTGTGCGACAGTTATTAGTCAAGATTAGCCGCGGTGTACGTGGGAGCATCGGCCCTAACGGCGTGCCTGTATTTTGACAGGGCTCATCTCGAAATTAATCGGCACTCGTTCCGTGCCTGCGGGATTACGATTTGTCTGTATTATCCTCGTATAACCAACGGGCGTTGCGAGTATCCCTCTTGTATGAATCCTCGCCGAGGTCCCCTTCTCAACGTCGTTGCGCCTTTCTATCGGCTGCGACCGGGTCGTTTTACTCTTCCGAGAATTAAGATTTCTGCCAGAGAGCCGCCGCGCGTGAAATCCTTCTCCAACGTTTTCACCGTTAGAGCGCACGGTGTATTGAGTGTACACTGCTCGAGCCACATGAAACCACGAGTACACGCATCGGGAACGACCGTCTGCGACTTGGCTTGTATGATTAGGCGCGTTCGTGCTCGAACGCTCGATGGAACGTTCTCCATTATTCCAGCGTCAGAGGACGTTCCTCGTGGAAATTGACGAACGTGCGCCGAGAAGGCTCGGTACTAAGTAAGAGTTCGAGCTGGATGGGTCAAGCTTCGTTCGATGGAACTTGGACAGCTGGTTCGATCGTAGCATGCCCGTTTTTCGTGTTCCGCGCGAGTGAAGACGGTGAAGAGGCTGGTTCTATGTGTCGCGCTTCTTCGAACGCTAATTGCATTCGAAACGCCAGTTTCAGCTATCAACGGGATTTCATTGAAGTCACCTAGTCGAATGGAAGGGTAGTGAAAGGTTTCGGTTAGTCGTTGACGCGACCTGTCAGCGTGAGATCGGGCGTGATTGGAAACAAACGTTTCTGTGGTATCACGAAGGATCTCATACACCGTTATCTTTGTCGTCGTCGAACGATGAGTTTCAGATTGAGACAATATAATTCGTTCTATTCAAACGCTGGTTATACATGATTTTATTAAGTTGTGCCTGTGAGAATGTGGTTTCATGGTCTCGTATAAATGACTGTCAAATGACGCGCACGGGTGAATAGGAAATAGCAGATAGTTACAAAGTATAGCAACGCGTATGCCTTTTATTTTAATTCCACAGCTGCAGTGTTATCCATATGTTGCATCCTGCCCGAGATGATTGCTCGTTCCAATTGAACACCTGGTATCTGCGTTTTAAGTGGCGCGCGTGCATGACCCCGCGTGTAAACCTTATCCTAAATCTAACGAGTTTACTAAACCTGCTCGATAAAATGTATATGATTATGTATTTCGAATAATTGTCATTTAGATTTTAGCAACTATCATTGTCAAATACTCTTTCATCGAAACACTTTCGATCAAATTTATCATCAATTTTCAAGGAGCACTGCTATATTTATTTTCATTCGCTGCAATAATTACACAGCGGTAACGAAACTTTAATCGTAAATATCTTTAAAAATCATTATTTAGTATCTAACCATGTAATGGATTATTTTTACAAAACAAAATGACCAAACACGATCAACGTGTATTGGATCGTTTCTTTCACCTACAAATATTCATCTTAGATCGATTAACTCTCGCGAGTCCAAGTATCCGGCAAACATTCCTCCACGACTCCGGGAAGCCGTTTAGTCGGCCGTTCGTCGAAATTCGATAACTACGTGACGCTGGTTGACAACCGCAGTCGGGTAGCCACGCGTAGAACCTAACAACCTAGGCGCATGCCTTTATCCGTGTATTGATGTATAACGAAAGAGGACGCGAATAACGCCGCCGGCATCGTGTACAACGTAGGAACCTGATTAACAGCTGGTTTTTCATCGCCACGAGTGTAGACCACCCCCGTGGACGTCGCATACGCGTATCGACGCGCTTATACACCCGGTACGTATCGCCACGGTCGCGCAAGGATTCATAACGTGAGGTAGATTATGGCCGTGTCGTGGCATAGTACCCGCATCGTATCTCATTCGTGTGTCATCGTTGTCGACGTCGCAGTAGCCGGTTGACGAAAGGCCCACGCGAAAATTAGAGGCTATTTCTGGCGTTGATGTTTAATTTTTATGTAAACTTCTCTGTAGTTAAATCGATCAAGATCGCGTTTCCTAAATTTGCTAATTTTATTACTCGGCTGTGTAATTTTTGTTTAACTTCTCATGAATGAATAATTTATGCGAAGGACATAGCATAAATAATTATTAAATTTGAGGTGAATTTAAATTTCGACTTGATCAAGAAGGTTAATTAATGAATTCTTTTAATAAAATAATTGAAGAGTCGTACGAGGAAGGAAGAATATTGATAGAGCGTTACCAGGTAGATTGATTAATGGAACCGTGATTATCGAGCTTCCTTGAGAAAAGTCATGGAAATATATATATGCAATTAATAGATTAAGATAGTAGAAACATAGACCGGCAATTTAGAAATCAGTCGATGTTTCTGTTTAATCCATCAAACTCTACGATCTATCTTCGACTTAACCCGATATGTACATACAATCTTCTCGCGCTCGTTTAAAGTCATCAAACGCATTAATTATCTGTCGTACAACGAAAACAAATTGCTCGTAGGCTCTATCGAGAGCATGCTGCGTCCCTAACATTCGCAAACAATTCCATAATCGTAGATCTTTCTATTTCGCAAGTGTAAATTTCAAAAAACGATCTCTCATTGAATTTCTTTAGCGCAAATATAACTTGCATCAGGCCGCTGTGCGATAAAAATAAATAACAACGAATAGTTAACACAATTGAAAAAACGAAACCTGAGCAGAGATTTGCTTCATCCGTCAAAGTACTGATATCTTGTACGTTTTATATTATGTGTATTTTATACACTTTTGCATCGTTCAATTTCCCATATACGCATAAAAATTCATAGTCTGACAATCAACTACAACTTCGACGTTGCAAGAGAATAACGTTGCGAATAAAATATTTATTTGCTCAAGGAAACGATTATTGTGTTCTGAAATCTTGACACGCTCAGAACTATTGATCGGTAGTGTACATCGACGATCATTTGTACGCATGATCCAAATGTATTGTAACGTCGAGGCTTTCCTATGAATAATGATAGCCCTCGCGGATCGATCCGTCATCGAGCGTAACGGGAAAATATTAAAACGTCCAAGTGAAAATGACAGATTCAGATCTGACAGCGCTAATTGCGTTCGAAGGGGTCTCTCGGGGTTCTGCGGCGGAACGCGAGCGGAAAGTGAGAGCTCAAACGAGCGAGGCGAGCAGCGATTTGCACGCACGACACGCCTATCGCAAATACGGATTAATGAACTGCATACGCCACGGCGGAGTATTGCGAGTGATCTAAGCCCGATAAAGGCGAGACTATATCTTCTGGGTAACGGCAATCCATAATGCACCAGGTGAGTAACCGCCGTGCCTGAACCTTAATTTATATCGTTCGCTTAGAGTATCCGACGTGCTTTCATCCGCCGATACTTCAGATCCTGCGAGTCGCCGCGTAAATTATTCTCTCGTCTTTGTTGCCACGCAACAATTCCTGCATATCCGAGATAAGGAAAATGAAATGTCGATCGACAATTTTAAAATGCAGTTTCATTAGATGTAGGGTGTTTATACGAGACGCGTGGAGAAATTATTACGCTGGTTGAAGTTCAAACGTAGTTTTATGTACATTGTAGTTAAGTAGTGATTGATTTATTTGATTGGAGGCAATCTGGAAATTAATCTTTGGCGAAGGGAGATAAATTTTCTGAATTTAGTGGTTGCTGGTTTTAGCAATTGTTAGTTGATATGGAAAATTCGAGACTTTATTTCAATCATATTTATTGCCATGATACGACACGTTTAATTTAATCGAATAAAAAGTTTCAATTAGACGAATAGAGAGTCTCTGACGAATATTAGAGTAGCCTGATCCTATATATAAGAGCGTAACTTACCACCCTTGTATCTCATTTGTTTCCCGGTCTTTTACGCCCCCGTCTGAAGCCACTTCGCTGCCTGGCACATGTACCGGGTGAAAATTTGTAGCAAGCCTCTTTTTAAAACTATAATCGATCATTTCGAAACGATATTATTTACCATCAGTCTTAGAAAGAACATGCGAGTAATACTGATACGCGATACTCTTGCCGATTCTACTTAAACGAGGAGATGCATTACGCGTTTTATAATAGACGTTAGGATCTCTAATAACACTTCGTATTCGTAATGCATTCCTCGATGCAATTTCTTCCTCTGGAACTATAAATTTTCTATTTTGCTTGTTTTGCCTTCGAAATTAAGGTTCTTTGAACTTACTATAATCGTTCGATAAAAGTTTCTGGTGTATTGTGAATAAATAATTATTTGTGCATAAAAATATCTATAATTTCGATCAGGAAATACGCATTTACTAATCTTGTGAAAATTTGTAATAGATAATAATAACAACAATAATAATTATACACGTTTATATTCTCTTCAGTCAATTTGCAACTTAAAAATTTCCAAAGATTACACTCGCACGGCAGCACCATAAACAATAAAAAATTAAAATTCCCACAGAAATCTACCAAAAAGTTTGCTACAGAAACTCTATCGAACATAGCGAGAAAAGGAATCAATTGGAAGAGATTTATTCACGATTATATGGAGCGCCATCGACTAAATCCGTGATGATGATTTTTCTCGTGCCAACTACCGCTGGACGGGTAGTTGACGGTAAGGAACGATGCCGTAAAACGCGTGACACCAAGAAGCGTGAAGGTACTGCACACGGTGACCGGATCGATCTGCGTTCCACCATCTTGCTGTCGAAGACCTTGGCGAATTAACGGAGTAACCAGTGGGACACCGGGTAGCGTTCGGACAGAGTAGGGTTACAACACGTACCCGTGGCCCGAGACCACCCACAGGTTGAATCGATCAGCAACTGATACCCTTGAAGAGCGAGCAAGAGGCCAGGGAAGAGATAAAGAAGAGGAGTTACAGGTGTACCAGGGCTGCTTATACGGCCGCGGAACGCGCTCAATTCACGATAACAGCCGTTCGCGCCCGCGCTTCTTCGCCTTTCAGGACGAAACAGGGCGCGGAGGCATCTCGACGTCGATTTTATCGCGTCAGGATTGAACTACGGTCTTCGAACGCGAAATCTCGGTGAATTTCGCGTGAACTGTCGGTGAATGGTTCTCATTAGATGATATGGTTGGTGTAGATTAAGGAAACAGAGTATAGGGGAGATTATGGGATAGGGAAAGTAGAAATTAAAGGAATTATTTAATCATTTTATTATCATGTGGAAGCATCCAAATGCTGAATGCGTTTCAAATAGGATTTTTGTTGAGTAGAAATTATGTAAAATACAGGTAATAATTGTGATAACATCTACGTGTTTGTTACTTTATAAGGATGTAGCAATTTTAGTAAAGAGTGAAGGGATAATTACTTTGATATGGTAACTCTCGAAGAAATTCAAGTTCCATCTGCTTGTCACAAGTCTACTTTACTCTAAAAGTCATTAACTGCCACCAATTATACTTAACAATATCCTAATCTCTGCACTTGCAAAAGATACGAAAAGACCATTCAAAAGACCAAATCGAAGAACCAGTTCCAAGTACGAGGCAAGGAACTTATCGATAAAAATAACCAATCGGCACGCACGTAGGAGCTTACCAAAAAGCGAATCTGCGAAGCAGCATGCGAATGTCCGCGAAAGCCGAACGATATCGTAAATTCCGGCAATTATCCTTAATTAATAAGTATCCAGTTTAGTCGAGCGGTGGTGGACATATACGAAGGGGCAGACGCGCGCCCCAGCACGAATTTAATGCCGACTGTGGGAAATTTAGATGAGAAGCCCGAGTCCCTGAGTCCACGGACCGTAAAGCAAGCGGTTTATTGGTGAAGCGGCGAAACGCGCTATTCGACTGACACTTTCATTACCGTCTTTCTAATTGCCCGCCATTTAGGTAAACGTATACAAGCACCGTAATCCGGGATTCGTCGTTTGCACGGCCGCGTCACCGGATTTGGATCCTTCGAACGTCTGGCCTCGAGCAGCCGCGACAACTTGAAGGCAAGCGAAACGAGCTTATCCTTGCTTCTGCCGATCTTTAATCTTCCGTGTGAACACATGGTTTTTGCGTTTGATGATAAGAAAATGATACGGGAATAGTCGGGTAGGTAGAGAGTTTGATAATCTAAAAAGAGAAGACGAAGAGAGAATAAGTGGTTGCGGAAGTATTTGAAGGATTAAGACGGTGTTGACGAATTGTCTTTACTTTCTTCGGTTTAGTAGGTGAATTATTTTTTATCAGAAACCAGATTAATCGATTTTATCGAAGTTAATTGTTTGATTCGCCAGAAGTAATACATTAGTCGTGCGTTTTGGTGCTGAAAGTAGGAAACTTTTAGAAAAGGGAATTGGTCAGCTTTGTCTTTGAATGGCTCAACTGCCTCGACTCAATTGCTCAATTAGTTCGTAAATCATTGCGTTATTTGCCATTTCTTCGCCTTCGGTTTGTCTTAAAATTAAAATTAAAAAAAATAACCTATTTATAGTAGCTATCTTAACATCGACACACAGTAAGAACTGACCTGGAAAGCTTCTAAAAAATTACCGGAGAGGCCTGCTGAACTCGAGAAGTGAATCAGAGAAAAAACTAGAATTTGGTCACCGAAAAAGGAGGAAAAGAAATAATAAAAGGGACGCAGCTGCGGCGGTCGATCCGTTTAGCGCGATTAACACCGTCGTTCCAGGATAGCACCGCCCCACCTGTCCGATCCGCCGGCCGGACGACAAATATCCGTTTCCACGGAATCGAGTTCTGTGTTACCAGCAGTTTTCGTTTCATCTAAAATTCACGAGAGACAGACGCGACTAATGGCCGCTGCCCGTGCCCGTATCCGTGGACGCTTCAGCTCGGTCGTTTCGAAAGTGGAGAACTCCCGGTGAAGACCGTGCGGCTCATTGAAATTCAAATGTCAATCTCGAGTGTACGAGCATATATACTAACGAGACTGGCGAGGAGAAGAGACGGGACGAGGGGAGGAACGTGAATGCGGAGTGCTTTTCGTGTCGTGATGTCGAAAACGGTCGCCGGATCGCGCCCATGTTTGCTCTCGAATTCTGCCGGCCGAAGGATCTCAAGTTCCAAGGCTGCCTTCGGTCTTGTCAATGTTGTTTTATAACCACGCTCTCGGAAACCCGGTATGGTGCTCCTCTTTAAAATTCGAACAGGTTCACTTCCTTGAAATCCTTTACCGCTGACGTCGAACTAGAACGGTGCTTTCAAGCGTTTCAATATTTTCTGAAAATTTATTTCCCCTGACAATATATTTAGAATCGTTTTAGTTATTATCGGTGACGAACTTGGTTATCGCTAATTATTTCTTTTATAAATCTGCTCTTAAATTATATCTCAGTAGAATTTCTTCTATACGATCAATTAAACTAGCCACTTGATTAAAGCCACTTAGTCGAACGTTACCTTCTATTACGTACGTTTCAGTTACATAAATTGCTTGTTGCTCGTTAGATTCGTATAAATCGAGTACCTTTACTTTATCAATTTACTTTATTAGAACATGATTATAGTTCTAAATTAATATCTAAAAACCTCTAAGAAATGACGATTCACGAATAAAGAAATTACAAATAGGATATGGACATAAAAATGTTCTATGGAAATTACAACACATTTGACGTGAACATTAAAATTCATCCCGAAAAGTTCGAAAATTCTCATTCAACGTATATCTGGTCCAAACCGTCGACTTTGATTTGACCAGGTTTGAAGAAGCCTCGACCAGCTCGAAGTCACGTAAACGTTGCCGCAGCGTTCAGTATTTCACGCAGGTGGGTTGTCCAACGAATACAGATTTATGACACCGCGTTCATTGAAAAAAGGTGCCGTCTTCCTGCTCCTGGAAAGTATCGCGATCGAAGCTGTACTCAAGGTAGAGGATTCACCATGTGAACACATAATGATCGGCGAGCGGCGGAACGGAACGGTGCGGTGTGAGGCGGGCAGAGTCGCGCATAAACGAATAATAAAGCGGCCGGCGTAATATTTCAAGATGGCGCGCTACGTGCTCGGTAGATGGCACAGCTCGATATTATTTAGCGTCCTGGGGTCGCACCCACTTAACCCTATCCGGCGCGCGGAGCGAGCGCGCAAAAAGGGCGCCCACAAAGACAGAGAATAAGTTACCTTAGTCCGCGCGAAAGGACGTGCCATGGCATTCCCGCCGCGAGGACTACGGATCCTTAACGGCTTGGTACTGCGGCACGCGGGAGGGTCCTTATCGTGGATAACCCAACCGCTTTTATTAATGGTCGCGTTCCCTGGACGACACGTTTCCATCCGCATTTACCGTTCGATTAATATTTGATCGGGTTCGAGTAGTCTCAAATAGTCTCGGAGGATTTTAGATGGAACGATTCATTAGCTTCAATTTGAAGTAGATTGATCGAGACATGGATGTATAATTGCAAGGTTTATGACGCGTAAACCATGAACGACCCGTTGGAACTTTGGAAGCCGAAGATACCTTCTTCCAACTGTCGTATTAATCTCAGCCGAATCCTGATCCATTTAATCGGCATAAGATTTCTCTTCACTCGAGATCACCGTCGCGAAACCATTTAAAACAGCTGTCCCGCTGCTGTCCGCGGAATAAAATTTTGATGTACGACGCGCAATTTCTCTCTTTTCGAGCACCGATTAAATTGACAGCTTAAATCGAAGCATCCTGCAATGCCTAATTCAACATACCGACGAATTAATCACAGGGCACTCGCTCCCTCTTCTTCGTATCCTCTTTCTTCTTTTTGTATCCATTCGATTACCAGAAAATCGACGTCGAGATAGAAAAGCAACGCGATCGAAAAGATGACTCAAGCGGCGTAATTGGATAACGAATTTCCTTCTTCACTCTGCGAACGTTCTTCCCACGGAATTGGATTCCGCTTCGATCCTCCGTTTCTCTTCAGCCACGCCGCGCATAATGAAGCGTCGAGGCACCGAAAAATACGCATTCTCGCCGCGCATCGTTTACCGCAGAATTCCCTTATCGTGGTTAGCCTCTCCTCCATTATAAATGACCACGATTCAGGCTACAAGAATCCACAGATAGCGTAGAGAATCTATTCGAACAATTCCTTCGAGTCTCGCCCGGATTCGAATACGTTCGAACACGATCGATAAGGGGCGAATCTTTTAATTAATCGACGAGGCCACGACCGAATTGACGTCCGTACGATTTCTTCACGGTAATTGACCGTGATACCCTCGAGGAAGAAAAAAAAAACGATGATATTTGTCAAGTGTCACGACAACGGCTAGCCTAGCGATGATGCGGCTTTTATTAATGATCGTACGTGCGATTTCTCGAAAGCGGGCTCGCGCCTACGCAGCAACTTTCGATCAGGAAAGTTTCGATGACACAGCTCGACCGGATCATCGAAACCTGGGATAATTATCACATTCTGTGATACTCGTTCGTGCTTTAATCTATGATTTTCAAAAAAATTCGAGTCGATTACTGCGTATTACGTTTTAGTGAATGTTCTATATATAGATAATGTTATGTAATTTTGCGAATATTTTACTCACTTTAGGCTAATTATGACTATGGCTATAAGTAACTCTATCTTATTATATTAGATTGCTGTGTAATAAATATCTCTCTTCGAAGAATCCTCGTGTCAGCGATTTTAAAATCATAAAATACGCAATAATTCTATCGTTCAGATGTCTTCAAACCAATATTCTCTTCGCTGATTAATAATATTCTGAAAGGAAGTAGTTATTTCTCTCGCGTGACTTTTTCCTCTGTTAAAAATTGTCGTTACAAAATGAATTACGCTCGTTGACACCTGTCTTAAGAACGATATTTATTACGTAACAGTCAAATAATATAAAAGCGCCATCTCGGATGCAACTGTAAGACGAGAATTAACAGCGGAATTGTTAATAGTTTATGTATTCGTACGATAGTTTCTCGTGTAAACTGGTGCCGCGTTTGTCTGAACGAAAGGCAACGTTTTTAGACTAGATTATTTTGACAAAAAATATCCTGAATATTTTATTATTCCGCTGCGCACGAATAAAAGCGATAAAACAAGAAGAATCGTGTGACCATCGATTATATGGCCGCCGTTAGTTCCACTGATTTTCATAGCGTGTAAGCATGAATAATGGGTTTACAAGGTATTTCGGTGAAACCAGTTCTTTTCATTAATTCTCGCGTATTATCGCGTTTTGACGTATTATTGCTACCCGATTCGCTCGTTTTTCGAAATCCTGGGTTTCGAAACTGAACGCATGCAATCACCGAACAACTGAATTCTTCTCCCAAAACAAAGCAACGGAGTGAATGTCAAATAAATAAAAGAAAAATGTAAGAACATTGTAAAAAGAGTGTATTAATCTATAATGAATCATTATCAACGATCCCTCAGTTCTAGAGTTCCGTTCGAAGCTAATGGTATGCGTACATAGTTTCATTCAGAATAAATGGAGTACTTGCACAACAGCCTACGGATCATTGTTACAACCTCCCGTGCTCCGAGGACACGCTTTATCAAAGATATTGGCAAGGCTAATGACTGGAAAGGCAGTTAGTACTTAGCCTCTATTCGTTATCCTGTCAAAACTAAATAACATTCTATCCGTTCTTCCTATCCGGTACGTATCAAACAACGTTAACAATTTCGACGATACTTTAAGCCCCAATTAAAATTCATAAAGTTGCAATCCACTTCGATTCAGTGAGAAGTCGCGAATTTTCTATTTTTATGGAAAGATATGATATTTTAGAAAATTTCGGTCAGCTATCTATTGATCGGTATCGCTTCACGCTTCTAAAATACTATATTGTCGATTCTACGAATATTTATTACAAGCTTTGATGAGCATGAAAAGGAGAAACCAATAATTTTCTATCGCCATGAAAGAATATCGCTTATTATACAATTTCCATCAAACGTCGACAAATCTTTATCGCTCTACGTAGTAAAAGAAAAGCATATACCGAACCGTACTCAGAACTCCAACTCATAAAGTCGAAAGTTCAAAACTTATTTTAATCCAGTAAAGAGTACGAAGCTATCTGTTCCAACGAAAAAGATACGAAGTTTATGTTACTGTCGAACTTTAAACGAACATCCACCACTCTGTCTCTTTATGCACCAAATCGCGTTAACAATTGTAACAATAACACATATATCTGTAAACGTGAAACTACACTGTCATAAACTTGAGAGTATAATACTAAAAAATAATCATTCTATCTCACAAACACAGCACAAACAACTGGAACTCAATAAAAATACAATTTTCCACGAAATTCATTCTCCAATCTCTCATTCTGTCGGTAACTTCGACTAAAGAAAAGGAGATAACGAGTAGCTTACTCCGAACCAGAAACCAGTTGCTTATTTTGAGATAAAACTGTACGTGAAATCTTACTAAATTACAATAAGACGCGTATCGATCTCAATAACTCCACACTCCAACATCTCCAAAACCACAAGTACACGATTACATATATTATCGATATTGCTATCAATGACCAGTCAGAGTAGAGTATCCGTGACAAGCTTACCACCATCTTATTTGGCGCACACCCTTTTGTTATGTCGCGTCGGCGATATTGGGTTCACGTCCACTCGAGTATCCTCTTACGACGATGCGTGTGCAACGCAGCCAATTAGCGAGACCGCAAGAGAGCGACTTCTCCCTTTCTCCGTGTCTTCCGCCTCCCCTACTCTCAGCCATACACTTAGGGTCAAACGCTCGTAAACGTCCAGGCGAACCGCTTCAAGCCTCGACCGAACGGAGTTCGAAAGGAGCCTCCGTTCGCGTCTGTGTCCGTCGCGTCTGTGAAAAACATATTATGAATTTCCCGACGACCAATCGCACGACCAGCGTGCCATGACCCCGGATTGTCAACCTTATGTTCCCCTGCCTTCTTCAGATACCCGCTGTCCTTCTCCGTTCCAAAGCTTTCCACGCGAGATTTTCTATATCGCCCTCTTCGTCGCGCACGCTAACGACCTCACCGGCCAAGCCCACAGGCCACAGGTGTAGTAAACCTCTTTACCTCACGCATTCGCGTGTAATGGCCCCTCTTACACCCGTGCCGCGCATCTGCCGACCTCGCTGCGTGTGCTACCTCGCCAGCCGTGATCCGCTTCTTCCTCATCGTCGTCGTTTGCATCGAGAGTTTGTCCAGATCTTTGGAAACTGTTGTAATTTAGCCATGCAAGAGTCTGTGTCTTTGCAAAGCACGTAAGATGGAAATTTTTAGATTTGGGAACCGAATGCTTCGACGTATTTTGAAAAACTTTTATTATGATCGACGATGATATTGCACATGATAGAGAAGAGATGGAAGGGAACAGCAAAAGTATCAAATTCTCTGCAGTTTTAAAAAGAACGTGAAATGGATAACGTTGAATAAATACATATATGAAGTATCTCAAACGATAGAACGGATTAAAATGTAACTAAGTTGAAACACTTACGCGATAAAACATTTTGATGAAGTAAGTTAAAGTACTTACGTGGTATTTAGCAAGTAATATCCAAAGTTTAAATGACGAGTATTAAAGGAAGTATCGTCTTGACTGAACAGACAACGTTGCCTGTATCCTATGATACGGTATAAGCGATCTGAAAGGATCTCGAATAAAGAACAATAAGTAAGGGTTGCAGGCATACAGCTGCGAGTTCCTCGACACAATTACAGCTCGCCCATATGCCGCTCAAACTTCACGCATCTTGTCATGTACCGCTGCGGGTCCAATAAGAAAAAACGCAGTCAAGCCGTGAATCGGAATCGAGAATCATATATCTCGAGTGTTTCGACATAAAGCGATAAAAATTGTTCACGATGATTTATCAGAGCTGCTTTGTGTTATTTCCAAGAATACGCTGCCACTGTGACGCAACATTCTCTTTGATATTCCAACACGGATCGTGAAAAATTGCAGTTTATTTCTTTAACAGAAGCGCGATAATGACCAGTCGAAGGTGAGGAAGTTGTGAATAATTAGACGACACGTGAAATTGATAATACGCAGCTAAATACAAATCGAAATTGAATGGATAATTTGAATGTTCGATTCTTATGGTATACTTTCGTCTTTTCTACATTCAAACAAGAACTTTGTTATTTATGGTGATTCTGTTTGTCGAAATTTACACAACACGTCGGAAAATACGTGTCGATATGAGAGTGAATGAGTAAGAATATATGTCTGAACATTTTGATCGATTTGTAGGAACATTCCGAGAATTTTGTCGACGCAAACAAACGCTATTTACAATTTCCTATAAATTAGGCAAGTGTCTAGATATTTTAGAGTGGTGGGATACGTAACGCGAGATGCTATCATGACTGTAAATGTGAAAGAGAGAAAGGGACAAAATGATTGATAAACGATCGATATGGTACGGGTGTGTAGAGCAAGAGAGATTTCTGTTTTCGAGGATGATTTTATCGAGATCTAGCCAGGGCGATTTTTTCTTTTTTCTAATTTCGACACTAATAACAGACGAATACTCGTCCGAGGATTTCGAGACACGGGAGTATACGCGCGGCTCGAGACGCGTCGTAAATCTTCCCGGGATAATTTACGTGGGCGCGATGTACGGCGTCACAGGTGTCGTATGGCCTCGTAGGATCTGCATCCAGCGCGCAAATTAACGTAATATAGAAGGAATATCGCGAACGAGACACGTTTGAGCCGGGTATAACAAATGAAAACAGATTTCATAAAGGAGAGAGTAGAATTTCTATTCCCTGTAAATTATTTCACGATGGAAATCAAAGTACGCTTAATCCATCGTCAGCGTCGATTACCTCTTGCATCTTTTTTAAATTACATCAGTAAAATCGAATAAAGATTACCACTACCTTTAACTATACTAACAAAGAGAGTGCTGCATTTCGAGTATTTAGTTGAAGTTTTTTACAAATTTTATTTGAAATGAAAATGAATTTATTTGAATGCTACTTCGTTATTTTTACCTTCTAAATAACGTAGGAAGAATAACTTCGTTTTAAGATCAAATCAGATAATTTTTTATTGTGGTTAACTCTGTCAAATTCATGTCAGTAATTCTCTGTCAGTAATTCATTGATAAAAGTCATTTACTTATTCAAGTAAATTAATCTATAGTTATTTGAAAATAACATCTAATCGAATGATTTCGCGGATTGTTATTGCGTTTAGAAAATTAATCTATTATGATGTTAGATAGTAAATATCTTTCGAAATTTTTCCAACAAAACTTTCACTGCGTAAAACTACAATATAAAGAACTAAGAAGTTCAACAAGTGCCACCATGCCGCAAAGGTGGTGTAAAACCATAAAATCTTACCAAACAGCAATACCATCTCTTCGACGATTACACAATCCGTTCCGTCTAAAAGCATCTTGCAAAAAAAGAAGAGAAAAAGAAAGAAAGAGGGAACCTCCGCTTGACAAATTTACGTAATCCAAGAATAGTCGAAGCGTTCTCGCGCGTACCCACACGTCATCGTGCGTTGGTAGCGCTTTTTTCGCCGCACACGTGGGGGCCAGAAGCTCCGGGAACCTGAATCGTCGGGCCAGAAACCACTAGAGCTGGTTCGACAGACATCGAGTGGCCTCACCTCTCTCCGTCCCACCTAAGTCAACAACAGAAGATCCCAAGGCATTCGAAAGTCCGGGGTTACGGGTACGAGTGCTCGTGAATACACGCAGGTGCACGCAGGTGAACACCGTCGTGGCCTGTCGATTATGTCGGCCCCCGTGAATTCTCGCCGTCGAACAAACCGAGGAAAGCTGTCACATGCGGAAACCGTCTCGCTTATGCGCCTGTTGAAGTCTCCCGATCCACTCGTTCAAATCTCCAGCTATTCGTCGAATTGGATGGCTTAGTCGAAAGGAAAGCTTACTGGTTCGTTTAACATCGTTTTTCTCCTCGCTGGGATTAGTTATTATTGACGTTCGAGTTCAGGGTAAGAAGAAAAGAGATACGTATTAAGATTTTTGGGAAAGTTCGTAGGGTTTCTGACAACTACATAGTATTAAGTTTCGTGCAAGTCCATTATTCCGTGGATATTTATACAAATTTACATTTAGCGAATGCAACTAACAAAATGGAACCTAAACAGGGATTTGTTTAATTTATTAAATATTAGAAAAAGTAACAAAGCGTTGAAAATTGCCAAACCTTTGCTGGAACATTCTACTTCATTGCATTCAGTAAAAAGTGTACTTTAACGCCATAAAATTAAAAAGGAACTTGCAGATACTTGAATGAACTCGTAACTGAATAAAACGAAGGTTTCCTAAATAACAGTCATGGAACTAAATATGTGAATGATAAAGCAACGGATGATAAAAATTCGCCGAAAAGTACATTGCCTTCGAATTTTTCTCTTTGCTTCGAATTTTTTCGACCAACCCAATAGTAGTAACGATAATTCTGTCGTCGATAGATCTTGCTTACATACGAGTCTTTAATCGACCAATTAAAGAAGTACCTACGGCAAAATTAAATAAAAATTTATGTTAAACAGAATCGCCGAGGCATCCCATTAGAAACATGATACGAGATTTACGCGAATGGAAATCATACCTGTTCCAGTTCCCCGTTTCTCCGTAAATTATCGCAGTTTATGATATATTATACCGTGAAATTTCTTCGATTCCAGACCAACGTAATTAGCGATAAACGATCCGTGCAATGACATCATCTTAAGTCACCTATTCGTCACAGGACTCGCGAAACCGTGTCGAAGAAATCTTCTTAAATCCGTTTTATCTTTCCTTCACTTTTATTTTTTCTCTACGTGTTTTCATGTCACGGTTAAGTCAAACGTTAGATCGCACAGTCCGCCTTACGATCGATATATACCAAGTGTGTTTATTACCAAGCGTTTTTAATGTGCGTTTATCATCTTCCATCCGCGCGACGTCCTCAGACGAGGGGAATCGCTGGAGAAGCTGTCCTCGCGAGGCGTTTCGCGCGTTAGAACGGAATTATCCGAGAAAACATGTTTCTCGTAGTACATCAGCGCGCGTACAAATTTATTACTAAATAAATAACTCGGTGCGATAAAGTGCGCAGCGACTGGGCGCGCGTACGCTCCAAGCAAATCCATCCGTGCGCGTTTTCGTGGCGACGCGACGGTACGGAATGCAGGAGACGCGCGAGACGAAAGTAATCGAATACCATCTCGAGTTCGAGATATATATAAGTACGCGATTACGAACGGTCGCGTAAGGGAAACGAGGAGATATTTAATGAACGACGATCAAGGCGCTACGTATTGGTTATACAATATTCTTTATTTTACTTCGTATTTTTTCGTCGAACACTACCGAGTGTTTGTACGCCTATCGTCTAATCCTCATCACCCATTCCTTCCTCTAGCTTCGTGACTTTTTATTTTTCATCTACATCTGCAATTCACATTGTAGTCTCCATAACGAGTTACGATCTTCTAACGTGAAAATTAAAACAAAGACCGTTGTGTTTGACATTCCAGGAGAAAAGACGTGCACACCGACGTATTCGTGAGACTGACAGATTAACGAGTAATTAAAATCGCGTTAAATAAGGCTCGACATAAATAAAAGAAATCTCGATGCGGCTTAACGAAACACTGGCCATTCCCGAGCGTCGAGAGATAGAAACGGGGCTTTCGTGCGTCTCTCGAACACTCTCGCTTACTTCGCGGTTCTCCAGACGCGTTTACACGAAAGAACAAAAATATCGAACGCATCACACGCACAGACATAATATATAATACATACATGTGTCCGTACCTGCGTACGAACTCGTTACACGCGTACGTTAGCGCGGTTATTATTTAACGTTAAACTATCACGTGGTTTTTACTGGCACTCTCTCTCTCTCTCTCTCTCTCTCACTTACAAACACACACACACACACGCACACGCACATACATATATATATTCTCCATCTCGTGCACTCGAACATGTATGAGAGCTGAAAGGCACCGGTTAAGGCACAATCGTCTGTCTCGTTGTAAGGATGTATCGAGCCGATCTTCGGCTACTTCGTCAACGAACACCTGGCGAAGCTGTAGCCGACCAAAGGGACCGTGTATGTCTGTCGGCTAATACCGAGGGCTTGAGCAATTTTACGTCGACCCGATCGCTGATCGTAAAGTCATTCGTGCAATGTAAGGCTGGTGACGTCCGCTCTTCCGTACTTCTCCTACTGTCGCTGTCCATCCGTTATTTCACCCTTTCCATCTTGTAGATTTCTCATACCAGATATCTCTCCTTTATATCCGTGCCAATATTTTCGCATTATTTCATTCGATTCTCTAATTTTTTACCAGTCCTTCAACGCCTTCTCCATCTTCGTTTCGTCTTGTCCTTATTCGACGAAAAGCGTTTTCCTTCCACGTTCTCCGCAAGATCTTTACTCTCCCCAAGATCTCCAGCAAACGTCGCGTAAGTCATCTCCTCATCCCCGCGAAAGGACAACAATATGAGTCTCTGTGCGCGAAAGAGGCTGGCAGCTCTCCGAGCAACGCCTTCGAGCGACGATTCAACACCAACCAGTCCAGTTCCTATCGAAAGCTGTCCGCGAGCTGGCCGAGCAGGGTCACGTCTTTCTAGTGAGATCGAGGGGCGGCCCCGTGTCCTGTAGCAGCTCGTTGTCCTCGCTGTCCGTCGACCTTTCCTCTTCCGTGCTACCACCAGTCGCATCCACCTCTTGCCCGTCCATCTTGCCAGCCTTCATACTCAAGTCGATCGGTTCTTCCTGCTCTGGACCCAAAGAACGCAGAAACGCTAGACTCTTATCGTATGCTTCTATTTGACTCCTTTGACAACCTCCGTCCACTTCTCTGCACTCGTCACGGGCACTTCGATTGTCATCGTCCCTTTTAGGCGACGGTGTCGACCTAGGACTCACGCTATCGCTCGAAGAACTCGTTAGGCTAGCTACCATTTGTGGTGTGCCAACCTGGTTCACATAGGGGACTATGAATCGTTGTTGGAACGGGAAAAATGGCGTGTTTAATAGCTGCATGTGTGTAAGAGCTGGATGAAAGAACGGCGGTCCTCTCCACATGGGAAACCTGGACACTTCCGGCCTGAGTAATTCGTGAGGTGCCCTGACCAGGTCCATCGGCCTCAATAGAGGATCCTGGCTGGCTCTTGCTGGAATATCCGGTGCCCTTAATTGAGCAGGAATATCCTGTGGCCTCAGGTCGTCTCTTTTTGGAAACCTGTCCTGATGGTGCTGATGATGGTGGTGATGGTAACTATTCGCGGTGGTGGTTGTCGTCGTGACGATACCCACGACGCTAGTGGCACTCGTTGTACCAGGATTCTCGTTATTGTTGTTGTTATTGTTCGCCACGTCCAACGAGCCGAACGCCTTCTCGTACGCGGACTTTGGGTCTTTGATGAGGCGCGTTTGAGCCTGGTGCGACTGTTCCTGGAGGAGGCAGTGGATTTTGAACCAGTTGGAGCGGCGTCCGTAGCGGGAACCCGACTTCGACATACCCACCATCAGACACTTCCTCAACCGGCAAGCTTTACACGCAGTGCGATTCTTCTTGTTGATCACGCACACGCCACCGTTCTTGCATTCGGAGATGCTGCCCAGGTTGTTGTAGGTGCGCCCGAAGAACGACTGTGGAGAAGAGAAACGTTCGACGCGGGCTTGTTAAATGAATGGAGTTAATAATTTCAATTAAAGTCGATGGAAGCCCTTGCAAAAATTAAAGGGAAGGAAAATTATCGATTATATTAAGACACGATACAGACGAGCGTGATCGCGTGCGTTTTAGCAATCTGCTGGTTTATACGGGGAAATAGACGAGCTTGCGGTCCAGTGTATTTGTATAAAACCTCTCTGCTCGAAAGTTTTTAAACAGTTATTGTACTAGCTACAAAATCGAAAAAATTACATACGCAATGAAGACACTAAGAATTTGATGGTTATCTCTACTAACGGAAGTACAGGCTATTACTACATCAATGATTTTGTTACGGCACTCGCGCAATTTAAAGTTCACAATCTATAGCAAATAGTAAAATTTTAGATCAAGTTGAAAGTAGAAGATGTCTAAGACTTTCGAGCCACTGTACATATGTGCATACATGATCGTAACACGTCTGACGATTTTATACATTATTTGCTGTTCGATAATAACGCACGAGAAAAAATCGCTCGTTTACATCGTGTCTAAGAGTAACTTTCTATCCAAGTGACGTAACAAAATAAAACAATGCTGTTCGTAACTGAAAATACAACTAACGAGATTCGTAGATAGAATTATTTTGATCGACAAGAGAAAAACGCGTGCTCTATTTTTAAGATTATGTCGATAAAAGATGGCTCTATTACAACCCAAACAGATCTGCATTCGTTCCAGCAACGACCAATACGTGTAAAGAAATCACCGCAAAGAAATTACACGTTTTATACACAATCGATCAATTTGGTTACGAAAACACGAATTCGAACTTTCCACGAGAAACATGAAACCGGAGACCCGTGGGTCAACACGGTCGGTACAGTGCCCGGTAATTGTAACGTGAGGATGATGCACGCGTCTGCACGCTTAAGGCTACAATTTTATTTGCATTCGAATGTGTGTTCGAAATATATACATATATATATATATGTATATGTATATGTATATATATATATGCGCGCACACACACACACACACACACGTACCTTGAGGAAGAAAAGAGATAAAGAAAAAATGGGTAGGAGAAAGACGAAGAGTAGGAGCGAAAGATGCGAGAATATAAACGGCCATTGAAATTTTTCCGTCGGTCTGATGATCTAAAGAGAGCAAAGGGGTTCGTGGATACTGACCTTGCAACCTTCGCACGTGAAGGCCCCGAAGTGAAAACCCGCGGCCGGCTCTCCGCAGACCCTGCAGAGCTGATTCATCTGCAACAAAAAGATGCGACATGTGGTTACGCTTCGGCTAAGAAACCGAAGACGCTTAGAATGCAGCGGTGATCATGCTGCAAGCACGCGCAATATGTGCCAATCATGGAAGCGTTTCTTGCTCGTCTCGCGACGATCTCCGCCACGATGTAGACGAAGAGAAAGAAACGAACGATGAAGACAAGAAAAAAAGCAAAGAAAAATGAACGATAAAAGAATAGTAATTTCTTGGACGCAGGCAAACGATACCAGATAAGAAAGCATCGGCGATATCCATCGACGGTGCTCCTGCTGCTAACGCTATTTATTTCAGTGACGATCGCGGGACACCGTTTAGCGACGTTGGGATTTATCATTTCGATCATTTCGATGTTCGACCAGCTCCTAGTCGATAGGACATTCGAGTATCCCGTGACGTTTTCACGTCCAACTGTTTCCACTAAACCTTCGACTACACCGTACACCGATTTAAGATTGAAACGCGTGTACCGAATGCCGTGTATCTTTGAGAAAAGTCTTGGATGATTCGCGCTTGATTTATCGCACGACCGAGAAAAGGATACGTGAATGATGGGATCGATTCGCGGCATGGCGATTCCGTTCGAATCGATCGTAACGTTATTTGATTGGCCGCCAATCACCAAGCAACTTGTTCATAAGAGTTGAGAATCGTTGAAATATGTACAGAGATGGAGAAAGAGATGTGTGCGTGTGTGTATGTGTGTGTGCATGTTCGAAAAGAGACGTAGTCACGATAAAAAGGGGACCTTTTCTTGCCTTCTCCCCGGAGGTTGCAAGAAGAACCGGGGATTCGGTTGCGAGACCATGTTCCTATTAAAACCTAGTTAGCCAGTCATTACGGACTGCATCGTGTAGAACGCAGAGGTTCGGTCGCGACGATCCAACGAGAAAGGATGACCGACACGGGAAAGGTAAAATCGTACGTGGACGGGAGAACGTGCATACGATTCGTAAATAACCATGTTGTTTCGTATAACGCTTCAATAGGAGGGTGTATCGAATTTGAATTTCATCTTTGTGATTGCGAATTGAGATGTTCATCGGTGATCGAATTTTTATTGAAAATATTTGAAACATCTGCGTACAGAATTTACTTCCACTTTATAAATCCTTACACGAGATACATCGATCAATTTCATCGAGAGTTTTTTGATTTATGTTGATATTACAATGTCGGCGTACGTAATGGATATGTGAAAAGTGCCTTTAATAAAGTCACGAAAAAGATAATATACGAAGATCGTCTAGCGTAAAGAAGCAGTAACAAAAATAAAATCGTACGTGGAAGAGAACGCACGGAAGAATCGTGCTAGACCCGATTCCCGTATCGCAACGAAGGGTGTATCGATACCAGTTTGCGATTTCGTAAGGAAAAGGCAAGCGTCCGTGTAAAGGGAGCGTACATCGAAATAACATTACATCAGCTCGCATGCGTACTTTCAAGAGAATCGAGAATCTCTCGGAATGGCGGGGATCAAAGGTTCACGATGAATGTTTCGAAATATTTTTAGAATTCGATTTTTCTTCGCGTTTTAATCGATACGCTGGTACACGTATCCGTTACACGGTGGTATCTCGCGTGAGATCGAGACGATTCGGAGGAGAAGCCTCGTTTGACGTTCTACTCGAAAGAATTTGATCCATCTTTTGCTTAGACACTGCGTGTCCGTGATAGTTCGAGCGTGGAATGTAATGTGGTAATCGGTTACGCGTGAAAAGGTGTCTTGACGAGCTGGACGAGATGATCGACAGCGAACAAGGATTAAAAAAAGTAATTAGAGGATTCGACGATGAGAGAAACTGACGTGTTGTTTACGATCCTCGCGTTTTCTTCGTGAAAGAGCAAACCAAGAGCCGGAGAGCTTTAAAGGCTAAGATAATAGCGTCGATCGTCTTTGCATGGAAAATCACAAATGGTTGTCGAAGTGTCATATGGTAGGTTTGATGGGAAGATACTTGGACTGTAAAAACGATCAGTGTTTGGTTAATGAAGGGAAACACAACTGACACGATAATGTTATGCCGTCTTTTAGGAATTGTTGGATCTGTTTTTCCACTATCTTTCAGCAAAGAATTTTTAATGACGTCTTATTAATTCAACGATCTTTGACCAAACATATAAGGTCACTATCATCCCCTGATCGCAAGTGTCAGACTTACTCTGGCAGTGATACTTTGTATCTTTTTTTTTTATTTGTCAAATTAAAATTCTCATTAAATAGAGATCATCTTCGTCATACTTAAGACAATTATATAACAATGCTAATCATCATCCATTAAATTATCTTCTGCATCCATAAAACGATACGATATAATGGCTCTGTTACTCATAATTATACCCTGATACGGGGAATACAACTAGCACAATACCGATATATATCATGCAACCTATGCCATCTTATATACAGTCAGTTATAAACCCGAAGAAAGAAACCCATCGAATCAACGAAATTCTCCTCAGACGATCTTCCGTCGCGCCAAAGGATGATCGTTCGTACCGTGGCGCGTATCAAAAATGATTTCCCGTTTCACCAAGTCCGCGTATCTGGGTGAGTCGGCGGCTGATGGCTTCTTGTGGGAACGGCCGGCTAAAGCGCATAGCCCGAGCCCAGGTAAAAAAGGTTAAACATCCAACAGATGACGCGGCTGTGTCACCTTGCTTCTAATCCCTGCACTCGCGCGGTACACTCCAACGGAACTAAATAATGTTCTTCGTGTCCCCTCGATGGACTCTCGCGCTGCCACTAGTCCCCCCATCTTCGCCATCCTTTCCGTTGTTCATGCCACGGCGCTTAACTATTCCAGTTACTATACGTAGTTTTTTCAAGTAGAATTACCCTGTTATGGGACGTCTTGCAGAGCCCATGGCCCATAGATATGATATATTCTGATAACTGGAATAGTTAAACGAGGGGATGTTAATGTACAGTACGTTCGCTCTTTTCGTTGTTCTCGATGCTTTCGAACTTTAAAATGTAATTACAACTATGTTACAGAAAGTAGCACTTGAGTTTTACCAGAACCAAAAAACTGGATTCGAATTGCAAGAGAGAGAATTGCAACTCTGAAACTAGAGTTATCTAGACCCATGTTTATCGAAACTTCCTTTGCTCGTCTTAATCAGCACTACGCGTTGCTCGAGTTTGGCACCAACTTTTTGACATGCTCTATATGTGTCTTCCTAAAAGTCATTCGTTCTGTCATACGTTATACACGATACTTTCTCAATCCTTTCGTTATTATATCAAGAATTAGCGATCAATAGACCAACAACAAATTCGTTTCTTCTGTACAAAATTCAAGATTAAATTACGGTGCTGGATCTTAGGTGATTCAGCGCGCACTGGTGTTCGTCGAAACACATATCCACCGTTGTAACCATAGGCTAACGCATTCTACCAGATGTCTCTCGACCGCCATGATATTTCGACCTCTCTTGGTTCGACCGCTTAATCGCACACCCGCATCCTGCACGGGGACGTCTCATTAAGTAACGGCGCGAAGGTAATGCCGATGACGAATGACACTCGAGGAAGAAATGAAAGTAGCGTGCTAACCGGGGATATTTTTCCCCGCGTTACACGGCTGATGATTCGCCTTTACGCCGTGGCGCGCACGCACGCTTCACGCCACTTTTTTTCAAAAGGCCCACAGCAGCAAAAGGCGCTGCTGGGAAATGTAGGCCTGTCGGAACAACGGTGCCTTTATCCTCCTCAGCCTTTTTATCCTGAAGTCAAGCACTGGGATTGGGAGGCCATGAAGCGTAATTGCCCGGGATTTTTATTGGGTAATTGTTGCTGGAAGGGTTGAAGATGACGTGGATGACGGAGATGACGTAGATGATCTTTGAGACCAGAGAACTGTACGAAAATTAAGATCATTTTACGTTGGAGAATTTTATTGCGAAGTAGGAATGTCGATGGAATGAGAAAATTGCGAGGGTATTATTTTATTTCGTTGCAATCAAGCTGCATTGCTTTCTTATGCAGGCATTAGCGACGATTCAAAAAGAGAATACAAATGCGATACAAGATATAAATTTTATTACTTGGTCAAAGTTAATTAGATATACCCAAAAAAGTAAACTTCGTTTTTCCTTAGTTGTGAGAATAAAAATTATAATCGTCCGATAAACGACGTTAATTTGCGCGAATATTTACGACTTTTCGGAAAAATGTAATCCCTCCAGATTTATAAAATACTATCGCAAATACTTATATGAGAGACGATTTATGTCCTCTATGCAGGAAAATTGTAAAATAAGAGTACAGCGGAATGAGAAAGTTCTAAGGAAATCGAGATTATTTTATGTAGCAGAATCGTAGAAAAGCCGTAAGGAGAATAAAGACGCCGTTGTAAGAAAGTATGGATGCACCGAGGTTTTGAAATGTTGGATAGGTTTTCCCTTTATAATTGAATGACGTTATGTGACTGTAAATCAAACTATTAGAGATAAAATGGGCATGTCGAACTGTGGAAAGACGGTAATTGTAAAAAAGTGTAAGACGAGTTCCTTTGTGTCTTTGAATAGTTGCGAACATTTTACATCTTCATTCATTGCGTAAAGGCAGTAAAATATAATACTCTACTAAAAGAGTCAGTAATATACTTACTGCCTTTAGCAAAACGTAGTAAACGTAAGAAACTGAAATTGATCTTTTAATAGATATTGCTTGTCTTCATAGTTGAGCTCCGATCATCTTTTGTAACTCCATGTTTGTATCTTATTGAAGATTCACTATCTCCGATCATTTTCACTCACGCACCACGATCGAGGAATTCGAAATAGCTGCTATATTAAATCATTCGTGCAATTACGTATGCTGCAAAATTTTACGAATCGTTCCGATGATAGAAAATAACAATTTTAATTGATACAAATGAACTGCAATCTCCAATACGCTGTCTGTTCCGATCATTGCTTCCATTATAACTGGTTCTCATATCGGTTCTACAGAATCATTGCCCTGTTTGCTTCACATCGGCAGAACGAAACAGAAGCAGAATCAATTCCCGTACCAATTTACAATAAAGGTAATGTATCAGGTATGTTTTGTCATTTAATTTTAATGTCTCTAGACTTTGAAGTTACATTTTGTAAAAAATTATATACCTAGTAAATTACGGAAGCATTTAGAAACAAAACTGTTCTATACCAATACTCTTATCCATTGTATCATAGCATTTCATATCATATCATTTTCCCGACTAATTTACATACAGAAAACGAGAAGAAGACGCGAGTCGAAGAAAGAGAGATTCGGAAAGGAAAAAGTGAAAAAGATAAAACTCACCACGTCGGTGTTGGCCGCTGCCGTGGCGATCGTCGACGTAGGCGTCCACCACCCCGCGGTGGCGGATGTCGTACTTGTAATGACACCAACACCCGTTGCTACAGGGATGGATCCGCTCCCAGCCAATCCTGCCGAGCTCGACAAATCGCCCACGTCCATTCGATGTTCTTTAATCTCTCGATGCAAACCGTTCACGCCGGTCCCTCGAGCCGTCTGTTCCGTGTTCGATGTCGCGACCCAACATTTTCGTGCGTGTCTTACAAGTGCCGACGCCGTTGAAAATTTCCTGGGCCACCGCGGATTCTCACGATCTCTCCCGGCAAACCCGGGACCACCGGGACCTCTGCCACCTTCCCTCCGCTTTCCCGTTTATTATCGTTCGAGAGATTCTTTCAAATTCTCTCTTTCGTTCGAGGTTAATTTTGTAGTGTGATTTGGTGTTTGCGCTGGTACGTGGAAAGAAACGTGATTTCTTGGGTCGATTCGATAGCCTCTACTGTAATTATAAATATGGAACGTGATATTTCGTGATTTAACTGAACACTTGGCTTACACACTGCTTAATTATATGCGTTGAATGGATTACGAATACTTTAGATATATGTATCTTCTATTTTCGTAAAACGATAGGTAATATTTATCGATTCTGATGGTTTTAACTGACACGTTACGCCGCTCTGTTTCCTTTCCGTATTTCCTATTGAGTATGAAGCCTGTATCGAGAAGATCGCGAGAAACAGAAACTTTCTGGCAGAAATAATTGGAAGAGCAAAGAGCTTGGTGTAGAAAATGTACAATCGGAAACACGATAATTAACTTCACAACGGTTACTTAATACTCTTGACTCGAAGACTGACGTGCGTAAATTTTTACTGTTATCCAATTAACCAACGATATCATTCCATTTTTTTTTTACGGATTTAAGCAACAAAATTATCGAAGAAGAAGAAATATTTCAACTCGCACCGGAAAGTAGAAACTATATGTATATATGAGAAATAAAACGAAATAAATAAAGGAACAGCGAAGCGAGAATCTCGATAATACTCTGCCTGTTCTTAATTCTCACGGTAATCACACAAAATAAAAGACAAAGAGAAACTCAATGATATAGAGAATGTTCATTAAACTCCCCAAAAGACTGAGTAAAGCATTTCTTCGTTCCTTTGAAAATGAAAGCAGATAGAATTGCACGGAGGAGGCGTGCTTCCGGCGAAGCCAAAACCATTCGCGGTCGCCATTTCTTGCGCGAATCTCGTCGAGATAACATGTCGTGTTTACAGCGGTGTAACGCCATTACCATGTTAACGGAGCCCGCCTCGCAAGAGACGCATAAATACAAGCGCTAATTACGGCGCCGACCACGTATTAATTTCATCCGTGCGCGGGAACCGAACCCGTGTGCGCCTGGTGAACCGCGACGCGTGTAAGCGTGCCCGTGCTTCCGATTAACGAGATTTCTTTTTTAATCCGTTCGAACGGAAACCAATACAGTCTTTGCAAACGTATTTTTGTCAAAAAAATATTCTACGGACAATGGTGATACTTCGTTAACATCGACAACAAATATTTTTATATCTCATTGTAAAACACCGGGAAGGCTATTATTATGACTATTGGTCAAAACCCTATTATCAGATACATAAATTTAAGTAGAAATCAACACGACATGTGCAAGAATTTACACATGTATGCAATTTCGCGTTTTCGCATCGAAAGATCGTGATTAGCTTCGAGAAGAGATGTTACGGTAAACGAGTCACGCGTATCTTTTAGGTGTTTGAAATTAGTGCGTTATTATTGTCTTTGAACGTTTTATGTTTTAATCTTGCTCTCGCATTAACAAACAATAAGATTTTTAATATTTGAATTCAAATATTCCATCGTACTAAAATCCATAGCCGGAAACGGCATGGATTCGACGATTCAACTATAAATGGGATCTTTATTTCCTTGTAGACAGCCTGTTCCTATATATAGCAGAAATACATTACATCGCCGAAACATCGTACAATTTAAATTAAATATCCAAGAAACCGCTAGAAGATTGATTTCTAGCTATGGACGATTGACACGACTCGATCGAGAAAGCGCGAAGAAAATTCGAATGATGCATGGACCGGGAAGAAACGTTCCGTTTTCATTCTCTCTCTCTCTCTCTCTCTTTCTCTCTCGCCTCTTTCTATCCACCTTCTAGCCGATTCGGAAAATAGTCTCTGCACGATATCGAACCGATCGAACGAAGTAACGGGTAGACACGACGGGGACCGCGACGCGGCGATGCCGGTACATTTTATCGCGAGACGTCTTCCTTAAATAATGACAAATTAATTAAGGTGGTCGTATCGCGGCGCGGAAGACCGGTTTACATGGTGCGTATCGTCGCCTCTGCTCGACTCCTATAAATCCAACGTTTCTACGGGCCTTAACCGTTCTCGTTTACTGCTGGGAAATATAACGCGATGAAATGAATTTCCACGATCGTGAAACGCGCTTCGCGGAAAGGAAATTGTAATATTATTTCAATTTAACGACGAGACTCCATCGTGCAACGTTCAACGGCTTTGGCAAATGGCTTGTAATCAGCCGATCCCTTCCGCACGATAATTGATCCGATCGTTAAATTGTTGCGCGAAATTGACGATCCTTCACGGACAAAGTTCATTACCAATGGTGCATTTGCTTGTTCGATCTTTAAAGATCGTTCGAACGCGTATTGAAATCGTATTGAAACTCGAAGCGTAATTAAAGTTTTGACAACGTAATATCGACTAAAGTGAGAAACTCGTACCAAAAGAAATTGAAACGAAGAACGATAGGTAAGGTAGATATGCGAAAGAGAAAGGAAAGCTTCATCCATATACTTTGCTAAGAATCGTTCAGTTTCCCAAAAATTCATCGTTATCGATCAATAAAAATGAGATGGAGCAGAAGATAACAGAATGCGAAATTAACTTTAAAGCATTTAATTTCACTTATACTCGTCGCTGTGTCGTCTCGAACGACATCTATCGATATCTAGAAACTTTTCGCATCGAACGCGATCCGTTAAAAATATAATATACAGAACATAAACTGTAAAAGACTATAACGGCTTCTCTATAACGAACAAACTGAATTCCTTAGTTAATTAATGTTCGTGTGACTTTAATACGTCGGTGAACAAACGTGAAAATTCGCGTGTAATCCGAGCAAGCGTGTAATTCAAATTAACGAAAGAGGCATCCACTGAGAACTCGTTGTCGCAGAATTGTACGTAGCCATTGAATCATAAAAGGATGGGACAAGAAGCAAGTGAGAAAATAGCGAACACAAGCCACGTTGCACGATTTGCCAACGAATATTTTTCAGAGAACGATTCCCCGCGGGATCGGGCAAGAACAGAGAGGCTCTTGCAACGTTACCACGAGCGCAACAAGTTTGCAGTCCTTGAAATAATCGCTCTTTTACCCGCACAAGCGTTACCGCGTGTATGCAAACGTAATACATCGCGTCACTCTTTAGAAGACCGCCTGGCAAGCTGGATTAGCAGCATCGCACAATCCGTGTCCGAGAGGGACTAAAAACGACCAGGTCTCCGTCGACAGCGAAGCTATTCCGATTACTCAAGCTCACCGACACCGAACGTTTGTCGTAAAGAACACGGATTTCAAGTTCTTTTGCAGAAATATAAAGTTGAGATTATTTTGATACCTTCTTAGCGACTATGACGAATGTTAAAGTTTGAATTTTTACATACTATATCACATATATTCGACTTAAAGAGAAATTAACGCTCGAAACGTTCCTGAAACATATTCGCCAAATAATATTCGTACTTTTCTAACGATAGATTCTCAAGTTTGATGTATTTTATGTTTTAAAGAAGCTGGTAGAATTTATAGTAGGATTTATTCGCGGTTTTGACAACGACCAGACCTAGTAAAAGTTCGACAGATCTGTATACTTGAAACAAATTATTGGAATCGTATTACGTATTCCAGTTTAAGTCACGGACATTCGACGTTGATCCTGACGAATATGACTCAACTTTCTCTAAAAAATTATTCTCGATTTTGACGATAATCGATTCGCATCGGATCGTTATCGTTTGTTAAAATCTCGGTATGTCGACGACTACCAAGGAGATATTCTACAAACCTAATTCGAAAGATTTAAAAACCAAACGTCGATCCCACAAACGAAACGTGCCTATATCTTACGAACGAGAAAAGAACGATCTCATCCAAAAACAGCTAGACGATCGACAGACAGACATACCTGTATATATACATATATAAAAGTATAATACGCAAAGACCACCTAACCAAGATCGAAAAAGCGTTCACCAAACGTAGAATACGTTTCCAACGCGAGTAGAATACTTTCGTCCGACACAAACGGCGTGCGTTCACTACAGACGAACGGCTCGCACAGTTTTTTTCGACTTTCCCAGGCTGTCACGCATCATTAATATCCTAATTGTGCGTCAATTTTTTTCACCCTGGCTGACCATCCTTCGAGGCATCGGTGTTCGTAATAATAATGATTGAAAGGTGAAACACTCGCGTCAAAAGTATCACCCATACATGGTCTCTGTCTCTTTCTTCTCTCCTCGTCCTTCTTTTTGCTACTCCTCCATCGCGTTTCTTATCTTTTTCTATCGCTTCCTTTTTTTCGTTTCGTCTTTTTCGTTCGTCTTCGTTTTTTCTTTCTTTTTTTTTCTATCGCAAGCATCACGATCACTGCCAGCCCGTGGCAGCCAATGAGTGACGAGCGGCTGCAACTTTAATGAACCGGTTGTGAGCGGCACGTCACACGGATATCATGGTACCGACTGCAGACAGTTGAAATTGTTATGCCCGGACGTCGTGACAAATTAATCGTCGACGCCGCCAAATCGACCGAGCAAGAGAAACAGAAAAAAAGAGAGAGAGGACCGAATTGATTTTTCGTACTAGCCAGAGGCTAGCTGGCTCGTTAAACTCGCGCGCCACGATTCCTGACCCACAGATCGATATTCGAGTCGATACAGTAAGGTAGGGTCGTTTAAGTCACCGTTAGTCTTTGATATTATAACGATAGAATGAGAAAATATCGTACACTTCAGGTTCAGCAAGAGGGAATATCAAAGACGAGAAAACGATTCGAACATCTCTATGGTAAAGTTATTCGAGTCGGCATAAAGAACTGCTGCAAAAGTCATCGCGATAATAAAAGTCAATATTCGTGGTAAAGATTTTCGCACCGAAATTTTTCACGTTACGAAGTCTATACCTTTCTTCTCTTCCAATGAATACGATTTAACTATTGAAGTTGCCTTCCTGTCGTTGCGATAGAATTATCTTATCGATAAAAGGATACGCAACAAGATCTTGTCGAAAATGGACGAAGACAAAGAATCGTGGAACCGATTCTTAAGGAAACAAACCTCGTTGGACGCGTAAAAAACCCTATTGTCCTGAAATTTAACCGATCTCCTCTGTGTTCGGATTGTTCGAATTTGCAAACCGAATTTCCAATACGATGGAACTTGCTCTTGTTCGTAGAATCAAATCTGTCGAAAAAACAAACTCTGTGGAACAACGCTTTGTCATCGTACCAACAATTTGACGCAAAGCGACTGTCTGACCGTGGATGCGTATGAACGGTATAAAGAAACACTATGAAATAGGTGAAAATGAAGAATTTCAGGATTAATTTCGAAGAAACAAACCGTGCTGAACGTACAGAAGACATCACTACTCTTACAGTTCACTGATTCGTACAGCTGGGGAGAAACTCTGATGTTTTTTTAAATTTACGCACGTCAAGATTCCATTGGCGCGTCAAGTAGAATCTTCCCTTCGCGGTCAGACGTTTCTGCCGGCGCACAGCGTGTCATAAAGCAATCACAATCACCACGGATCAGCCGATATCGATCTGCTATGTATACTCGACGACGTATTTTTTTCGTTCTAATCGCTGGCGAATACGTCGACAAGCTCTGGTTCACGGTGTTTTCGACGAGCTCGTTACACGTACCATCGGCTAACGGGACAACGAGTGGAGGGAGTTTCACTGGTGTAGTATTCTGCTGTCACGAGGCTTTGTTCTTGATTGGTTAACCATTCCTATGGTTGCCATGAAACTTGGTATCCCGGATCGAATACACACTCGCGATCACTAAATAAAATTCTCGTGGGCTCGATAAATCCTCCAAACGATAAATTCTGCGATCTGCCGAGCGAAGTAACGAAGACTAATGGACGAACGAAATTGTAACTCTCGAAGATGGTGGACGAGGCGCTCGTAGCTCGAGCGTTCCCGCGATTAGCCGGTGCCGCGAGGCGCACCTCGAGCGGCGTCTACTCGGAATTCGAAGCGAGACACTCGGAAGCGACGGAGGCAGCCGCCACAACGGAAACGTGGAAAAAGGTCGATCGAAAGGAGGCGATTGAAAAAAAGATAGGAAAAAGATATAGGAGAATAAGATGGAAACGACGGAGAAGAGTGAGAAACACACGGAGGTGATGTCGAGAGGTGCACGAAAAGAAGAATGGAAGGAGGGAAGAAGGAGGAAGCGTGGGACAAAACGGGACGAAGAAGAAGAGGACGGACGTCGTGGCTGGACCACCGGCCGGCTCGGGGCGTGCGCTCGTGTAGCACGTGGCCGCGAGACTGAATATCCCCTACCTTGGCCACCTTCGTCAGTCCGTTTGTCCGCCTCGTCCTTATCTTACCTAGTCGACCGAGAAAGACTACCGCGGCCTTCTCTCGTTCTCTCTCCTCCCACCTTACGGCTGTACCTTCTCCTTCTCCATCCTCCTGCTTCTCTTCTTCTTCTTCCTCTTCCTTTGCCTGCTTCCATATATCTTCGCAGTCTCTTCTTCCTCTTCTTTCCGTCCCTTTTTATCCTTCCTCGTGTTCTTTACCCTTTTTCATTTTTTCTTCTACCGCCTATTCAGATTCTGTGCAGTTGTTCCCTTCTCGTCTTACGGTCTTTTTCTGCTCTTTGTCGTGTTTTGCGCCGCTCTCCTAATTCTTCCGCTCCTCGTTTTTCCTTCCACGCTTCTTCGCTGATCTTCGCAGTCTGTTTCTATCGTTTGCCGTTAACGTTGCTGCTTCTCCTCCCGGTTCTGATCTCGCGAACTCGTCGATCTCTTCCAACGCAAAATCCATCTCCAACGCGCTAGAGAGGAGGCTCGCGTTAGATGCGTGCGCGCAGTTTCGCCGATTGGTTTAGTAGCTTTTCGCGCCGATCTGACGAGGGTACAAGGTTTAATCGAAATGTTATTACACAGAGGAAGAAATGGAGATTCTACGGAGATTTGGAAATTTTCGTGTTTTTGATTTTAGAGATGTTTAGCTTTTGTCTTAGAGACGAGAAGAAATTAGGGAAATTACCGATCGATCGACAAACTTTTAACCGAAATATTGGAACAAATAGTACTACTAATTGTACGCGTTTTAGTTAATTCTTAATCTCATATAGAAAGCTAGGTGTAAAAGTAGGTGTTCGTATATTCCTTCCGAATCACTCATCGTCCACGCGAATTCTCTCTCATAGTATGCGTGTAATTATTAGTCGAAGCTTGTAAAACAAGAAAAGGAAGTATATAGAAAATACGTACGAAACGTAACTGAAGCTAAAAATTATAAACTTTGCACGTGGCGAGAACGTTTGCTAATCTCGTTTGTATAGGAAAGTCGACGGTCTATAAACCAACCGGACTACCTTTTCCCGGGGCTTCTCTAAGTATCGAGAGATAACCATCTATATTTAATGAGCCGTTCGTTCGACGACGTGATTTCCCCGTGCTTCGAGCACGGAGCACGTGCGGAAAAGCGTGCTCGCCATAAAACGCGCGCCGTTCTGCGTAACTATAACAGCTATTCCCCTCGTAAACGTAATCGAAGAAAGTACCGTCGCGCCACCTTCTACGCGATATTTTGTCGATTGAAATGATTTTTCCGATTCTACGTGTAAATCGTTACTTACAAATACGATCACGATTAAATTTTCTCGAAGGAAGGTTAATTTATATAGCATTCTGATCAAGTAGTATTTTATCTTTAAATTTAGTCTAATAAAAAGAAATAAAAATCTATTTTCTATTCTTTCTTATTCTTTCGTATGCGAGGAAAATCTTTCATCTTTCTTCCTTTGCTTGTTCCTTTTCCTTTTTAATAAGAACGCACTGTTCGAACGATAAGTTACATTACGTGGTACACATTTTTCCAACGAGCGATATTTTATATAACGCAGAAACAATTGGCCATATCGTTCGAGGATTACTTGTATGAAAGTTAGAAAAGGTTCTAGCGTAACTTTGAATGTGCGCAACCCGAAATGGAGAAGGGAGACTTGGACGCTCGTACAAGAAAGATGCGTGGTGATTTTAATGCCAGGTTGGTAATGTTGCGCAACGATACCATAGAGTAAAAAGAATAATACTACGCAATAGGAAAATGACAATCTCAGTTGTATCTCCGATGTAACTGTCTAACTGACGCGCTTCGCCAAAAGTTTCGATATTGGAAATTAACGCTAATAAGGAATTCCGTATACTTAGGCTGATCTTTCTAGGCATTAACTTCTTACATTCTGTGAAACGTACAACGATCTCAAACTTTCGATATAACGTTGTAGGTATTCGTGGAAACTAATCTTCCTTATAACGTTATACGATTCTAATCTCGATCCAATCCATTTGATACCTCTATCGTGCAGTCATTCTACAAACGATAGCGGTCGTTAAGATTTGTTTATCTCGTTTCTTCAGCACGAAATAATTGCATCCGTGGAAAAACAGATTGTCCGGCGATCGAACAATAGTAATTAAAGTCCGAGCGATTCGCCGAGTAATCGGCACGTCGTGCGGCGGCGAAGTAAAAATCGTATTGATCTTTCTCTCCTTACGTAATCGCGATAATTATCGTCGTCGAACGCGAACAATCACGTGTAATGCGCAGTTACGTCGAGTCTTCTTTAAAAACGGTGATCCGCCCGATAAAAATCTCGCGTCGTTGCAGAGCCCACTCCTTCGTGGAGAATCGATCGAGGAAGATCTGCGAATACGTATATTTCAATTACACGCATCCTTGATATTTCCCTGCCAGCTCGTTTGAAACGAGACAAATGGTATATTATGGTATTACAGTTGAATGGAATAAACGAGGAGAAGGAAACGTCGTTCGAAGTGGGAGGCGCCCGATCAGCAACCAATAGAAAGAGCCGCCACCCACGAAGCTATAAAAATTAATTTATCACATGGATCGCCGCCTACGCCATTGCTCCGTTCGTGGACATCTAGTTTCGCAGCATCCCCCCAGATAGCGCTACCTGTCGGGTCTTCCCCGGTTAGAAACTCGTTTGAATCGTTTTCCCCCGTTCCAGCCGTATTTCGATATATATTGAAAACATTAATGTATATGAAATAGGTGAAAAAGGTTTACGATAACGATGAAAAAATTAATATTTATAGGGATATGTAGATTTGTAATTGTTTTTTGTCTTAAAAATTGCATCGTAAATGCATATTTGTCACTCTATTCATAGCTTTCTGTCATTTGTTTCACTGACGATATCGGCTGTTCTTTCATAACAATACATATTTGGCTTTCAAATTTGACTGTAACGCTTAAGAAGTAATCGGGACTTCGTTATAGAGGGCACCACGAAACGGAGATACCATACAGCTAATTACCGTATGAGTTATCAGGATAGAGAACTAACTTACCAACCGTAGTAACAACATCGAAGAAGAATTTCCATATCGTTGCGCGGATTACTCGATGCACAGATGAGGTACGAGAATAAACGTAACATTCGATGCTTTTTTGAGCCGCACGTATCGGAAATCGATCAGTTGACCTCCCCCATTTACCATTTCGTCTGGCGCTCGACGTTATCGATTTAGTATTAGCGCAGACGACGGACAAAATAAATCTATCACCCAATGTAATTTTTTCATCCACGGTTAGAGGGTCTCTAGAACTCCTTTATCATTTTAGTGTCATTTCCAATGTTACCGATTTAGCGTACGATAAGATTACGGCGTTCGTAGTGATTGAAATTAGAACTAAATTTTAACACGAAATTACAAGCAGACTAGAGGGCAGATCATAATTGTAAACGAAGTATACACACAGTGGCGGTCAAGAGTAACAAACTATAAAAAATTTAATATTATCGCATTCTGAAAAACTTGTTAAATATGTAATTAACGCGGATTTAATTATTTAAACAACAGTATCAGGTTTATATTAAAATATAAATTATAAGCAAATTTTAAATCTTTCGAAAGAAGGTTCGGTAATCTACTTACGCACTTTTAAACTTTTACTTTGTAACGAAAGTTATTTTATTTCGTAACGAAAAGATAGAGACGTCCAGTGATACGGGTCCTTTTATACTCTGGTCTTCCCTGTAGAGGAGAGGCTAGCTTACGTGGTGACCCCTACTGATATCGGAGATGACAACACAAAACTCGCATTCGCATATTTTGGATGTCAAATACGGAGCAGCGATAGATACAGAAGTTCTGAGTAATTATATCGGTAAAACAGCAAGACGTCGGTACACGAACGTCACAAATGTCACGTCTCTTCCATACCTCGTCGGTGATTACGTCACCGACGAGTCGTCTGTAGTAATTCCTATACAGAGGGCGTAAGAAACGCTCTGACTCTTTGGCAAGTCGGTATTTCATAACCTAAGACACAAAGCTCCATTTAATGTCCATTTAACATTGTATCTTGATCTTAGTCAATGGTCTGAAAATTCACTTCTGGTTGCAGTTATCATACTTCGATAACATTGCCGAGTATCTTCGCTGTTAAAACAGTGATTTTATTATCCTAAAGTTTAGCAACAATCATCGGTAATTCTAGAGATGTCGCGCGGAATTCAAGATCATAATTTGACCTTGGAAATCAGTCGTTCTCCTTCACCTACTTACCGTTAGCGTGGAATTAAATTTATTGAATGTGACATGTAAGCGAAATAGATACTTCTTGATCTTTGCTAGTACTAGTGATCTAAGGAAAACTTCTCCGGAGAACTTCGATTTCATTGAGATATACATATATTTTAACTTTTGTAAGTCTTCTATATTTAAAAAGTCTATGATGAAGAAATGATGAAATCGGAATTATACATACATATGTAGTCTATTTTTAAGCTTTAACTTTTTTACAATTATATAAATATAGTTACAATTATATAAATATGTATAGATATATACAGTTCTGAATCAAAAAATTATTTTAAATGTTTGTTTACCCCATTATTGGAGTAAAAGTGCGGGTAAAATGGCGCAACAATTGACTAAAAAAAAAAAACAGTTAAAAGATAAATAAAATCGTTGAAGTGAAACCTAATTGTATATTTATGTTCATGTTTGTTCATCGTCGTCGTGTGTTCTAGAACTAGGTTGCCACTTGTGTATGTGAATTTTTGGTTGATTATCGTCCCATTTTGTCTCGTGCGTTGAAACGTGTAACTTAATCGTACCGCGATTATTTTCACGATGTGGTTTTACTTCGATGTCTAATTTCGGCATACGCGGAGGATGGTGACCTAAAAAAATAGATCACGGTTAATTGCTCGATGATCGTTATCTGCTTTCTTCGCTAATTTCTTTCTTATTACTAACGAAATATGGCATTTAATAATTAATTAATAACGCAACGATCGAAGCATCGAGTTTGTACTCACAAGCTTAGTACGTGTTTCAAATAAAATCTTCGTGCGAGACACGCAAGACTATTAATTACATTTCATTGCTACATAATTCGTATGATATTATACTTTTAAATGTAATCATTACGCCGAGAGATGAATATTATCGTAGTTGTACATGACTAATAGTATCGATGCGATCTGCGGCACGATGGTCAATTAACATCGCTAATATGTAATGTTTTTATATGAGATAACAGATATTAGAAATGATATTGTTCGTACCATTGTTTTTATTATTGTTAGGGCGAATGTTACTCCACATTGGTCGATTTTGG
Source organism: Bombus impatiens (assembly GCF_000188095.3). Classification (NCBI taxonomy): domain Eukaryota; kingdom Metazoa; phylum Arthropoda; class Insecta; order Hymenoptera; family Apidae; genus Bombus; species Bombus impatiens. Next base: position 856,222 of record NT_176654.1, read on the forward strand.
TTTTGTCCTGGAAAGCGAATAGTCGTTCCTTGAGAGGGACGAACAGCGCCTATGCTCGACGTGGCGGAAGAATGCGCGAAACCAACGGAAGATGCGGCAGAAGAAGTTGCATGTCCGTTTTGGGTACTGCCCGACGAAGTAGCAGCTGCACTGTCGAAACCAAACACTTGACTGTTGACATTCCCTACATTACCATATATAGGATAATATTGACTGGCAGCTTCGGATACAGCACCAGCGATTCCCGTCAATCCTGCGGAGAACGACACCGACTGACTTTGTGAAACGCCCCTGGCAACAAATATATACATCGTTACAGTAAAATTATCATATGGATTGTGTTGTGAAATGGATTGCTAGATAATTCGTTCGATGATTCGACTCGTATTTAACAATGACAATTTTTCTCTATCTACGTTCTGTACAATTTAGCTATATTGTACAAGATTTGAAGAAATTATTTATTTTTTTATTATAAAATGACTTATTTTATTATCTATAGTTTGTGTAATGTGTTCTATAGAGTATGTATCTGTTATTATCCTAATAACATCCTGTAGAATGTCTTTTTAGCTTGATGGAACAATAGATGTACAATGATATACAGGGTAGTTGGTAACTGGTGGTACAAACGGAAAGGGGGTGATTCTACGCGAAAAAAGAAGTCGAAAATATAGAATAAAAATTTAAAAATTTAAAAATTTAAAAATTTAAAATTTGAAAATTTAAAAATTTAAAAATTTAAAATTTAAAAATTTAAAAATTTAAAAATTTAAAAATTTAAAATTTAAAAATTTAAAAATTTAAAAAATTTTTTAAATATCATCAATCGAGACAACGATCTAGATCCGTTATAACGAGACGCGATAAAGTGCACGCGTACCGAGCGAAAATTCAAACTCGATTTTCTCGAAAACAAAGTCTCGAACGAAACATTTTTATTCCATATTTTCGATTTCTTTTTTCGCGTAGAATCACCCCCTTTCCGCTTGTAACACCAGTTACCAACCACTCCGGCCCTGTATAAATTACTTTATTTAGGGTTTCCAATAATGCGCAACGTTGGATTTGTGGATAGTTAATCAATTCATCGTTACGTGTTACAGAACAGTTCGACAGTTATTTAATATTTTAACACGAATCGTTTAGTTTTAGAGACTATCCCTGATACGTGACTGATCGCGAGAACGTACCCACTGGCCGCCGACAATGGATGATCGAAGCTGTTGCTTTCAGAGTAGCTAACGCCTTCAGGGACTAGTTGAAAACCCAAAGAATGTGCATTGTTTCCCGCGTTTACGTTGATATTCGTCGTGATTGGAATAGACAACGATCGTCCGCTTTTTACATCGGATGTCTTGATGAGTTGCTCCGGTATGAGCTCCGGTGGTGTGTTCCATCGTCGTTCGTCTTCCTCTGTGAGAAGGACACGATCATCTATGGAATGAGACACGTCCCTCCATGACACGTTTAAAGGAAGAAAATCTTCCATAGCAACGTTTTTATAATTTAACGTGGTTGGCTCCCGTCTTATACGAAACGTCGCAAGCAGCAGATTGCAACCAAGAACCGCGTAATAATTTGAAGCGTTAAGAGCAAAAGCAAGTACGTAATTTTAGCTGTCTCAGACTAATGCGAGCACAAAACATTTAGTACAACGATTGATTTTATTCCATTAAAAAAAAAAAAGGAAGAATCCTCTCACCTTTAAGCGATCGATATAAATCATTGGAATAAGTTAATAAAGGTTGATGAAATAAAAAATTAACACTAAGAATTAAAATTCAGAAAAATATGGCTTAGCTTTTTTTACTCTCGATATTTCATTTTCTAGTCGATTTTCAATACAAAAAAAATATATTAGATGTGTTTTATATTCTATAAGAATACTTTAAATTCAGTACATGTTACCAGCCTTCGGTTTCCTTGCAATATTAATCAAACTAATGATCTAAGTTTTTAAATAATCGCGGGATAATAACTATTTGCATAAAAACAGTGAATCGCAGACACACACGAATGAAATGTAAATGAAAATGTTTAAAGATAAGAACGCACCACACGATACATATTTTTAGGCTGAGAAAGTATTTTTACCTGCCCACGCCACTAACAACACAAAACACAACGGCACAACGTAAAAGATGCTCCTGGCCATCTCTGAAAACGTTCTGACTTGCGTGCGATTGTTCTCCGCCCTTTTTCAATAAGTATGAGCGACCTTAAAATCCTCGTTGGTATTCATCGCGCGTCCACCCACGTAATACTCTTCGACGAATAGAGTTACAATCACGCAATGACTCGTACGCACGTAAAGAAACGGGATTATCGAGAAATAATCGTTAATTTGGAACAATGTAATTTTCGAAATACTACGACTCGCGAAATACATACATAATCGCGCGCTTGATATGAAAACATTATTTGCTTCTGAGTGTAGAAATTATTATCCACCAACCAAATATATTTACGATGTTTCGTCGTATATTTGAAACGTTTTAAAAAACCGCGATCTAAAAATGTAAAACATTATCGAAGAAGTCTATGTACTCGTTGTCTACGTAAATATTGTGCATATTTTTATTATTAAAATAATCTTATCGAGACTTCAAACGCTTAATGGAAAAAGAAAGTAGAATCCTCTTAACGCGTTCTTTCGCATTTATTCAAATTTGCTTAGAATATAGTTGATGTAAAAATTAATCGTAAAAAATTCTTCCGCGTCTTAATTGCAAATTACCGTCCTCGTCGTTTTGCATTCGGAACGTTCCATTGTTATTGATCGAAAATTTTATTTACGGACGACGCTCAGATAATTAAGAATTATCATGAATCTTAATATCGCTTTTTCTCGTTAGCTTGCTCAATCGTTTGCACTATGTTTTCATTGGTGACGTTTTCGGATTTCCCGAGCTTCTGACTCTCCTCCACCGGTTGATCGATTTGGGGTTTACCGAATTCGTTCGCTACTGCGTTCGAATTTTCCAGTATTTCGGGTTTTTCAGCCGGCCCTACGATTCTATTGTTCTCTTTCGTGGTTTTTGCAACTCCTTTTCATTCGTAGATGCGCTATATCGTGCATTCGATCGATTTTCGACGACGTTAACGTTTTCTTTTCATTCACCTTCGTCTCATCGTACGGTCTCTTCATCGATGTACGTCGAGGGCGTAACCGTGTTCGGACTGTCGTCTTTTGTTGTCGTCGACTCGCCTTCCGTCTGCTCTTTTTTCGTATTTTCTACAATGTCTCCTGCTTTCTCGTCCACGATATCACTGTCTATCGACTTCGCCTTTTCCTGCTCCGCACTTTCGGCACCCTCCTGGCTTTGGTCCTTGCTCGGAAGTTGCGTCGAGTAAAATGGAGACGTGTTTGGAAAATTAATTATATTACAATGCGATTCAAATATCATTTTCCATAGGGATTACGTCGAAACTTTGGTTTGTTGGTCAAACAAGAATCTTTTAAATCAAATTTAAAATATGGTAAATAATATTCCTATGTTTTTATCTTATCTCTCTCTTTAGCTAATTCTAAGATCTTTCAACAACGATGCGCTGATTATTATTAGGAATAACGTGTTCGTCATGGTATATTCACGAACCATTGAATGGTCGAACACATCATAGAAATCGTAGAAATATACGGTAAATCATAAGATAATCGATAACACATCTAATAATTAAACGATGAAAACGTATTTCTCGGTTTTAGTCGAGTGTACGAATGATTCACATTGTCCGTTCTGTAGGTGCATATGTTGTTCATCGTTATCTGTGATTGCGCCGTATGCATTCTTAGATAATAATAATTACATAATAATAATAATAACTAAACGCATAGAATGCATTAAGAAGGTTCTAATAGAAGGTTCTAAAGTCATTTAAACTAATATACGACTAACGTGAATTATAACGTAGCAACAATTTTATGTTTGAAATGCATTTTTAATTGCGCATATTTTTTTTCATGGAATTCCCTACAAATTGACGCTTTACGATAGAGTCGTATAGTTAACAAGAAAAACAATCAACAACAAGCTGTACATTGTAACAATATTTATTTTAGATCGCTTATTAAATATTGATAAATTTTACCTTTGGCATTTTCATATCGCAACATCATTATCGTCAGCACTAAAGTAACTAATTTTAACATGATTGTTCGTCGATATGGTAACTGCATTCGCAAAAACCAAACTCTTACTGAAGATCTTTGTTTGTCAATGCTGCATTTACGTAGTTTAAGCCGAATAACGTAAAACCATTAACCATCTGAGCTAACGAGGATTTCCAGCGGATCTTATCCACAACGCTGTAGGCCATTTTCCAGGGGTAAATTCTATTAACTTAAGCCACCGCGGCGTCGTGAAAGTTTTCAGATAGTATAACGATAAGCCTCAACGGAAAGAATGCAGTCCCATTTTCCGCTTTTATCTTGTTTCATCCAATTAACATATTTATAAAGACTATATGTATCGCAAAATACGGTAGAGTATGATACAACGAACGATTCAACGAATATCCTTACGAATAAAATCAGAATGATACAATAGGCAAAGATGCTACAGCGAACGGTAAAATCGCGAGTCAAGCATAGCGAAAAAATTAATTAATTCGGACAAGAATACAACGTATAAAAACAAAACAAAGTATTTTATATGCCTCATTTTTCACTCGAGTTTCTCTACTTGAATCAAGCTTTACGCTTACTTCGGTTCTTGGAACAAATTATCCAATTATCACTAAGTGCGTTTAGCTACATATTTCGATATGTTAGAAAGAACTAATAATAATAAAGCTATAATCAATAAGGATCTAAAACTATCTAATCTATCGCTTAACCTAATCTGGAATCCCTATTGTAATTAAAAATTATAAGCATATTTACGATACTGTTGGATTGTGTAACGTCGTGGTCGTCGTGGTGCGAAATGCAAAACATTATACCTTACGAGATCTAAAATTAAAAAGTCAATTATACATTACGAAGGAGATATACTTTACCGAACACTTCATCGAAGATTTTCTTTATTACTAAAAATAATTAAATCTCTTTTATAATAAAAAAGCAATTAAAAATAAGAATAAGTATATAATATTTGTGCACGTTCTGGTATAAAACATCACAGCTTGGATTTATATATGTACTTAGAGATCAATGACTAAAATAATATGGTCATGGGCATTACCAATTCGATATGAAAGTAATATTTCGTTAAAAAGAAGTTCCATCTTAAACGAAGAGTCTGCAAACGCGAATAAAACATACTAAGCGTGTCAACAGCGACCAAAGCGTACGATCAAAATTTCCAATGGCTTTTAGCAATTTTATAAAATTACGGAGTACTTGTGATTGTAACAGTGGAACGATATGAACGATCGGAAAGCAGCCCCTTCGAGGCGATACATTGGATCAGAGACAAAAGAACGTACCGCGTATGCGTTATCGGTCGCAACGGATCGTAATCATTGTTGTATAAGCGGCGTGAAACAATAAGCAAATAGACGGACGTTACGCGTGATTCATCAAGCAGGGGCCAGAAGCAGGTTATACGTGTCTCGACTGTCTTGACATTGAACTCCAGAGGCAGATGAGTACCTTGCCTTCGAGCACAATAGACGCCTCTGTAAAAGGGAACGAGCCTGCTGTCCAAAGCGCCTCTAGATTAATGCGCAGAAGGTAATCAACTTTCGCGATTGGGTATTCCCCGGCGGCATCACTCTGTACAATCGTACAGAGCCAAGAAATTTATCTAGTAATAAAATGTTCAAGAATTTACGTAAACAGCCTATATCCTATTTGATATCACTGTGCAGCAGACAATGTGAATTTTATGGGAAATTTAATAAATGTAAGTCTAACGAATGTAAAACGCTCGATTACATAGATGGCGATACCTCGAAGTACGTAATAACGAGTACCTTATCTATTACTGTGTCGGTGTATTGCTCGATTATTAGTATATCGCTTGATTAATATATGTATTAATATGTTAATTAATCGGTATATTATTTATTACGGTATTAATTATTATTTATGCCTATAACCACGTGTCTTACTATACATATATATAATGATTATGCATTTCATTACAGATTCTGTCTAGGACACGACCTTGTGTAGCATTCGAATATAATTGGAATATTTAATATGTAGATCCATTAGCATAGTCCTACATTAATCTTATTTTGAATGATATGTCTTATACATACATACGTATAAGTTTTTAAATAAATATAAGAAAGATATTACTTATTTCTTATTAAAGAATTAAATATGTATAAGTAATTAATGCATAAGACGTAATTACACGGCTATATGTAAATTTTTATACATAAACATGCGATTTAAAATTAGTCGATCTTAAATAAATACTTTCTTTTCTTTCTTATATGTTTTTTTTATAAAAATACATCATCTACTTTCGTTTATTTTACGAAACCTGTTTCTTTCTTATTTGTACGCAGAAATTTACGAAATGTTCGTAAGTTATTATACAGAAATGATATATTTATAATTATCAGGTATTCGTTTGTAAAATCCCTTACTTTTGCGCGGCATTTAATTTTCAAGTTATTGTTAAAATTCTTTTATGAAGAAAGAAACTAGGAATTTAAATGTCCGTGATACGTATATCGTATGAAACTTCTGCGTTGATACGAAAAATATTTTAAAATTGATATGCAAATATTTTTAATTTGTCAAATCGAGATTCTTTTCGAAAATCTCAACCCATAAAAATCTATATTTTAAAATACGAATTACATACGATTAAAGCTCCAATCATTATTATGTCGTCGTACTGTGAAAAATTATATGTAACAAACATTATATATGTATGACAGAATTAAATAACGATAAAAGAATTTTAATACTAAATCAAGTTGTTCCCGTTTTTAATTGATGAAATTTTTCATATAAAAAGAACGAAGAAGTTCTTTATCGATACCTCGTGTATCACAAACCGATTAATCTCAATTGTCACACTTGCAATCGCATCTGAATAAATACTTGTTCATTTTTATTATTGATTGAATGTTGTATGAAATATTTTCTCGAAGTATTTTCACTCTTTCTCGAACAGTTTTAAGATGAGGTCATACTTCCTTCGGAATGTTTTTATCGATTATCAGGTCCGATCGAATATACTATTCTTTACAGTGACTAAGATAATAATTCCTTTTGAATCATAAAATCCTAGTAGCGATTTGCGACACAATCCTTCATAATATTTTTCTTCTCGCAAATGGACCGCATCTCGCTAACAATTGTTTCTACGAAAGTTGTACGGAAGGTATCAATTTGTTACATGCTATCTAATAATCGATAAACCACAAGATTATCGATTGCATTTAATTGGTATATTTGTTTATTCAGTTTTATGAGCAATTTTCTTCCCTTACGAAAAAATGGTAGACGTAATCTCGGTTATCTTTGATCGATTGTTAGATCGCGTACAACAGGATGTAAGAACGATTACGATTCGATGTATCGATTATTATTTATGCACGTTGTAAGTCATAGTTTTTCATTGTCGAAAACGAATCGAAGACTAATTCGTAACTTAAATCACGTTAAAGGCTTATTCCGATTAATAAATCGAGAGATTTATGCGTTTAATTCTTTTAATGTCTATAATACTATAATTTGAAGCCTTACGAACAAAGATGTGAAAAGTATAAAAGAATTATAAAAGTAAAAAAGTTTAATTTAGTTCGGTTTAGATTTTCTTCTATAAAATGTGAGAAACTTATATTTTAGGATATCATTTTTTATTTCCTAAGAATCATTTTATCGTTAAATCGTCACGACCATTATTTGTGAATAAAGCAAATATTGCGTTCACGTCTCATAGTTGGTTAATCTTGTTTAAACGTAATTCCAAATGTTCTTAATACAATAAGAAAGTAGTGTAAATGGGAACGTTATTGATATTAAATACCGTTGACCAATTCTAACGTACATAAATATTAATATTAAACGATAGTTGATCGATTGCCACGAAAACTAATTTCAATTGCAAAAAATAGGTTTAAAATTATTAGCGAAATAATTTGCTTAAGTTAACGTTATATGAACGTATCTTAGAAAAAAATTATTTAAACGTTTCATCAACTATGAAAACAAGTCGAATGTCTTAAAAAAAGTTCTAATATCTTCGGCATATATAATTTTTTATTCGTTAATAATAATAATATTTTTATTTGTTATTTTCTCCTTGTACTTTACTTGAATACAACGAATTGTCTTCGATATGAATGAATTATCGATATGGAATTTAATTTGAAAAGATAAAAAATGAACATAGTACGAATGAAACATTATCTCTAGCAAGAAGAAACAAGCTGTCGATTATTCGTCGCGGAATCTTTTCGATAATAACATTTGGATTACACGGTTCAATAATAATATTCGGTTCAAAATTTTCCTCCATTTTATACGAATACATCGTGGGAATGAGACGACGCACGAACTTCCGTGTGTTATTAATTTTCCACAATTTCAGCCAGTCGTATAATTTTTCGCACGCCGCGCCGCACGGACATCGAAACGAGCCAAGGTAAGGAAGAGATCCGAGCGAATCCTATATAAGATGGCCGAGACGCCGGTTCACTCAGTCATTCCCTCATAAGCTGCGACAACGTCTGGATCGATTAAATTTTCGCGTTCGGTAGTGTTAAAAACATATCAATTTGTTTCTCCAACGTTGTTTTCTTACTTCCGGGTAAAATGGATACGAGGATCTTGACATTGCTATTGTTTGTCAGCGTTGCGGGATCATTCGCGGAGTTACGATCCCCTCTCTTCAGAGTGCTTAGAAGTGAGTAGTCATTGAATAAACATATGCACGCACGTATTGTATATATGTACACAGAAATAAATTGTCCTTTACTAATACACGAATGGATAGACTAGTTGCTATTTAGCGAATGTTGCACTTTGTTTGACGTAAGCCGCTAAGCACACTCGCACACCTAACAATTTTGATAATTAAGAAGCGACTCTGACGAAGCAGACGAAGCGATTTAAATATAATCGTGACACGCTCTAACACTACTTTGTTCTCGCTATTATTGTTCGTAATTATACCGTTTGATTCGTTTGTCGTACTTTATGGACAAAAAGCATTTATTAGAGACACTGCTAGATCGTATCGGAGTCATCGTTTTAGTTAAGCAACGATATTTCTAAGGAAATTGTTCTCTCAAGTTAAACATTTTTCCAGCTGTGCGTTACATAACATCTCGCGTGTATTTAAATCGGCATGGTAATAAAATACCGGGATTTCAGGAAAATTGCGAAATTCACGGAATATGACGTAATCGTAAAATATTAACAAACTTTCGGCAGCCAAGCATTCGTGTTGATAACGAACAAATTTTTGTACTCGAATGTATACGTGAACACATAAGACCGTTCGCGGAGATATCGACGTTATCCGATTTCTAGAAACAGGTTTGGGTCGTTATTTACGAGGAGAACGGTCTTCCGTGAAAAAACTCCGAATTCTCACACTTGAAACTGAACTCGAAAGAAACTGACGCGCCAGTTTGGTTTTCAACAAAGTATTTTATACGCTGTTTCGTTCATTAATAATAGCAAGTATTTTCCGTCAATTATATAATTATTCCTTTATCATATTCTTATCGATCCTTTTACGCCTCTGACATACCTTTTTAAAGAAACTATTTTTCCGAGAGAAGATTAATAAATTTGAGAATAAAATTATACAAGTAATCTTATTTCTCGCGTTAAATATGATTTTTTAATCCGAATATCAAGACACCGGTATACGTGTGTATTAATAAATTCCTTATGTTACCGTATTCCTCGTTAAACTTAGTTAACAGTTTAAGGACCCACTTTCGTTAGAAAGCGATGCACTCGTGTGTGATAGTAGCGAAAATCAGAAATATGTCAGCAGAAAAAGAAGTTTTTTTAAAGTAAGTATATATAACTTATAAGAAGTAGTGTTGTCACATTGTGAAACTGTAATCTATATTTTGAAAACATGCGTTATGATATTAAGTATATTTTCAATAGTCGACTACCGCTTAATCTGCAAAAAAATACAAAGAAAGGAGCATTAGTTTATCTATACTGCTTAACCAGCGCGAAATACCGGCGAATGCTCGGACGTGCATGTACCGAGAAATACCGTAAGCGGAAGATTTTCCAACCGCGATAATATCGATAATCGATATTCTTATGTGTGTACCCGTGTAACGTTAACTTATCACGTCCCGCGCTGCTCACGCGCCGTAACGTAGACTAAAACTACCAATAGCGCGAGTGAGCGTTCCGATTTGAAATTTAAATAAATTTTAACAATTTGTATAGAAACCAAATTCGAGCCTCACAACCCCCACGGAATAACCCGTCACATGACGATCCCTCCACGGTAGACCTAAATATAAATAAGCGTAGCGATATAGAAGAGAGAGAAATAATTCCTTAGTTCAGAGTAGTTAATTCCTCAGTTTTGTGTGATTAATTCCTTGGTTCTTGACAGTCAGTTCCCCGTTTCTTGGCAAGTAATTTCTTTGTTCATAGCGATTAATTCTCAATTCCTTTAGCTCTTAATTTAGCTTTTCAGCACTTAGTACCTTTAGCTCTTAGTTTTTGCTCTCAGTTCTTAAGTTCTTTAGTCCTTTAGTTCTTTAGCTTTTAGTTCTTTGATTCATTAGTTCCCAGTGTTCTTGTTAGGCTTGTTAATCGACGTGTTTGTATTTGTCAATTTGTAAATTATTGAAAATCAATCAAATTAAAATCTTGTAATTAATAAGAGTGAAAACGTATTGCGAACGATTGTAACTTCGAGTATTCGAAATCTCAACGACAATTCTGTCAATATCCAATTAGCATTAGAAGATTCTGTCAATATCCAATTAGAATTAGAATAAACATTTGTTATGAAGAATATCTGTCTAATAATATGATAGGATTAAGCGAACATTTATTTTCACCGACTTTAATCCTCTCCCGTGCCAGTACTCCTGTGCGTAGCAGGTTAGCCGAAACGTGCAGTTTAATTGCCAATCGCATTAAATAACAGACGACACTACAATTTAATCTGAATTCAAAAATTAGCGGCAACACAACCAAAACGAGCCAAACAAAACGTAACAAACTATCATTAACACGATGCATTCTCCTTTGCATGTAAACATCATCGTGTGTCATCGCGTTCAGATAATTGGTCGTGACACCCGCGAACCATGACCTGATTTTGTTTCCAACCTTGACCCTTATCGAGATACTTTCGTTTAATTTTCTTTGCTTTTATTTCATGCTACAGCGACCTTACGATCGTCGACTTACGCGATACGAAATTACATTGAACTTGCTTGTAATCTTTCGAACGAGTACTATTAGGATTGGAAAGTTACTTCGAGATACGGCTTTGAGAACCGCGTCATTCGGTTTCTATTTATCTAAAGTCGCCTTCTAAATTACGATGCGTCATAAATATTTTACTAAAAGTAAAATTTCGATGACGCGACTTTCGACTGAACTTCCGACTCTCGAACACAGGATTGTTTCCATCACGAAAAAAGATCGTCGTCGATAAAACTGGCTCTGAGTTATTGTAAAGATCACAAATGCGACGTAATGTTTATGAAGAAACTGGAATTTTAAAAGTTCATACATTTACTCGAACGAGTATCTCTCCGACTGATTTACGACAACAGTGTAGAGCGTAGGAAAATTCAAGTATAATTCGTACAGGAATTATTTTACAAGTAATTCGTATCAATTGACAGCATTTTTTCATACTCGTCATTTATTTTAGATCTTTTTCATTTCCATTCCACAATTGTCCGTATCCATTGCACGTATAGATTCTTACTTACGCGAAGAAACAGGCATGTGCACGAACGTATTTTACCAAAGCGCTATCTGTCACATAATCTTTCCGCATGTTTTATGTTCTATGTGAAAGTAACGAAGATTATGCGATTTGAATGATTAAGGTCTTTCGAGAGAAAAAAAAAGAACAAAAGATGTGAAAGTTAACACACGTATTTAACGTTTTATGCAATGGAATTTTTCCTTTACATGCATGCAGAAGGTGAAGGAACTTCCTGCAATTAAAAGCGTCTGAAACTTATCACAAAAGCATGCTGGTAGTAACAGTGAAATGTGTGAAATGTTGATCGCAAAGACACAGTGACCCGTTTGTGTAAAAACAATTAAAAAAACGAAAAAAATGGTATTTTCTTTCTTTTCATCGACGAAGATGGATTGCACGAAGATAGACCACGCGAGATGGATTTCAATGGACTATCGAGGATGAGACGAGAATCCAGCAGTACTACCAAAAGTACAACTATACCTACGTCTACTTTGAATCCTAGCAGTGCGACTCTGCCCAACATAAATTCTCAAAGCATTTCCACAAAAAAGCCAGATCCTACAACGCCCAGCCTAGATTTTACAACGCCTGATTCAGATCCTACGACACCTAGTCCAGATTCTACAACGTCTAATTCAGATCCTACATCTTCTAGTGCAGATTCTACAACGCCCAATTCAGATCCTACAACGGCCAATTCAGATCCCACAACGCCCAATTCGGATCCCACAACGCCCAATTCAGATCCCACAACGCCCAATTCAGATCCCACAACGTCCAATTCAGATCCTACAAATTCCACGCCTGATTTAACTCCAAGTACTAATGAGACTCCGAAACCAAGTCCAACGAGCACACCTGATTCAAGTTCAAATACGAGTAAGACTCCCAAACCAAGTCCAACATCTGCTAAACCGACTACTCGACCGAATCGAAGATCAACGCGCGAACCACAAGCCACAACTCCCAGTCCAACTGCCGAATCTACTACGCCTAAGACTAATTCAGAAACTACAACCTCTAGTCCAACTACCAAACCCACGACACCTAACTCAGAAGCCCCAACTTCTAGTCCAAATCCCGAATCCACGCCTAAACCTGAAGCGGTGGCTTCTTCTCCGACTCCCAAGCCTACCACACCTAAATCAGAGACTCCAACTTCTAGTCCAAATAGCGAATCCACGCCTAAACCTGAAGCGGTGACTTCTTCTCCGACTCCTAAGACTACCACACCTAAATCAGAGACTCCAACTTCTAGTCCAAATAGCGAATCCACGCCTAAACCTGAAGTGACTTCTCCTCCGACTCCCAAGTCTACCACAGCTAAATCAGAGACTCCAACTTCTAGTCCAAATAGCGAATCCACGCCTAAACCTGAAGTAACTTCTTCTCCGACTCCCAAGCCTACCACACCTAAATCACAGACTCCAACTTCTAGTCCAAATAGCGAATCCACGGATCCTAAGCCGAAGCCCATGTCGTCTAGTCCAGCTGGCAAATCTACGACGCTGAAACCAAAATCCGAGACCACAACCGCACCTACGACAAAACAACCATCCGATTCTGGAAAAGTAACTAATCCCACATCGACAACCGCCACCCCTGTGATAGGATCACGTTTTAATCCGGATGATGAAATTCAAGTGCCTAATAAAAAGCCTGAATCGAACCAAGCAACAAATCCAGTTCCAAACGAAGGGACAAATACAGGAACTTTCATGTATCCTGGATTCCCAACTTTCCAGTTCCCTCCGTTCTTCATGCCTTCGTTCACTCCCGACTTTTCGGTACCTTACAATCCTTACAACCCTTACAACCCTTACTTTACACCCGATACTGGTAATAATAATGCATGGACTGCACCTAATGGCGAAGCTGGACCTGCGACATCTTTCGCTTCTGCTAGTGCATCGGCTGGAGCTTCTGCTGATAGCACAAATTTAAACGCATCGCCGTTAGGTTATCAAGGAGGATACCCTGACAACCTGAACACGGTCAACACACCTTTGGTCGTCGATCCGAACACTGGCAACGTACCGAACATGCTTAACGCAGGGGGATATGGTAGCTATGGAGGAGGTAATAATTAATAAAATGGGCAAAGTCGAACTCAAGATTACCAGCTTGAAGATTATCAGGTGGATGCATGCACTGTGCTAATTTGCGTTTAGAAAAATCTTTAATAACCATGATAAATTCGTAATGTCGAGTGTAGTGAATGGTAAAGCTGGATATTTCGCAGGCAATACGTGTAATCGTTGAAACAGGATAATTATAGGATTATAATTTTGCTATAGTATTATAAAATACTTTCAACGGTTGCTGAAGGTATTTGCATCGAAACATTTTGCGATTCTGTGCAATCATACATAGAAGATTGCAAAGAAACATAGAACGGGATATAACTTTTGACGAAAAATTTATAGCTGTGGACAATTAAAGAAAAAAGTTAGCATTTTTTATTTTTATTTACTTTTTTATCTTTTACTAAATATATTGCGATCTTATACTATCTTTCCTTGCTTTAAATTCCTTGTTACATGTTGTATTTTTGAAGATGAATGTGTCAGGAGTATCTAATCATAGTAGCTGCGTGGGAGGAAGGTAGTATAATACGATACATTATTATATTCTTCGCAAATTTTTCTATACACTCGATATATTATAACGTATAACGTGTTAACGTACCGCTGCATGAACATTAAAGAGCTATCAATTTGTTTTTTCTCTCTAACTATCCTTCACGTATCGTTAATATGTACTTATTACTTTATCGTTTACAGGCGCACCATATTTCGACACTGGATTTGCGTTTCCTGATTTTCAGAAACAAATGGAGGAAAATTTCAGACAATTGCAAGCTGAAATCCAAAAACAACAACAATCGTAAGTTTAATATGGTTGGTGAGATTTTAATCGACGATTACGATCACTATCGTTAAAAAATCATTTCATGGAAAATTTTTTTGAAATTTCTGAACTTAATGGGCTGTTATCGTAATGCCACTGCGTTACTTCCCAATTAAACAGAAATATATAAATATTCAGAACTTCCATTCTACATTTTCAACTTATTTTCACATGTAGAATAATTTGTAAGCAACGCGATTTTATTATTCTCGATTTTCGTTTTAGTTTGAGCCATAGAAACTACTTGACTTTACCTGAGCCAGATATTAAAGCTCGTGGTGGATAATATCTTATGTTATGACACATAAACTCAAACATACACATGTTTGATCAGTGCATATTTTTTTAATAAAAGTTTACTTTCCCAGTACTTACGATTCTTTATTCGCACAATAGCAATGCACATTCGTACAAGTGTTTTCAATCGACAAAAACTCCGTTAATCTGACTAAAATTTTGTTCCAATAAATGAAGTTGGTATTAATGGAAATAACATTATAGAAGCAACTAATACATAAATTTTATACATGCTTATAGGATCTTTGAAGCAACTAATCGCATAGCCACTGACGGAGCTAATGGCATCCCTGGAACACATACCGCTGTTTCTGGCATTCATTTGGGACCAGATGGCGGTTATCAAGCTGGTGCAATTAATCCAGTAAGTTTCAAGAGTTTACACGTATATTACCTTCTCAATTCACTAGTACTTCTTAAAACGCGTTTAGATCAAACGAGCAAGAACGTAGAGCAGGAATTAGAGCATACGTTCGAGCTTGCGTAAAATCACTTACGCCAAAAGAGCTTCTTCACGATGAATACGAGCGAAGAAACACCAAATGAAGAAAAAACGCTATTTTCGCTTTAATTTTACTGAAATGAGGAAAGAACGGGCGTTCGTTCGCTTGGTCTAAACGTAAATAGGTTTATAGAACCTAGGTTCACAAATAATACGATACTTACAGGAAATAAGAGCAGGAAGAGAAAATACAGTACAAAAAAATAAATTAATAAATTAGTACTTTAGTATTTATGAATCTACGAAGTATGAATAACTCTTTGAATTAAACTTTACCTTTTATACTCGTATATGAGATGAAAAAGAACTCGATCGGTATTCTTGCTGTCGAGCCTAATTGAAGCAATCGATTAACTTATCGTTCGTTATCACTAGACTGTGGATATTTATGCCGATGCATATTTTATGAACACAACTAAAATAATAGAACTCCAATAGAGATTTGTTTCACTACTAAATATTGCAACAAGTAGATACCATTGGATATTTTATATATTTTTGCATATATGTCTATTAGACAGTCTAATTGTTGTTGTTGCAAAGATTATCATTATTTGGAGGGACTGTTTACTGAGGAAAATTTATTCTTAATCTTTCAGGTTGCACCGGGAATAGAATCTAGATTCGCCGATGAACTCCCTCCACCGTCTAGCAATAATTACGGAGTGTTTTCCAGTTCTAGCTCTCACACCTTGGTTGGTCCGGATGGAAAAACAATCTCTCGCAAATCTTCGACAACAGGTGTAAATGATAATGGGAAAATTACTTACCGAACAGTCCAAGAGTAAAATGTACGTCCTCGGTTGGATTTACATTATCATTGATCTTCAATGGAACGCGTTAATACCGCGATAAAACACAATTGTTTTCTTTTACTCTTTTAAACCCAACATTCTTTGTAACTCAGGATTATAGATAATATTTTTAATCGTTTACTTACCAAATATACATAACTGGTTGGCGTAAAAATACTCATTGTACTCAAGTAAACACCCAGAGTATAAGGCGCATAAAACTATTTGACGTTCAATTGCCCACGAATAGTTAAGTAATTAAATCTGTGATTAAGTTCATAGATTACCTAGTACGCTCAGATGCTCCATTCTAAAGTTCTGAAAAACTTAATTTCCCTACTAGACCCTCGACTGGAATATTCTGTTATGGATATATAGAATAGAATAGCATTCTTTTCACTCGTTTAAAGTGGTATAATTTTACTCTCTATGTATAAATTGCACCGTTTACAAGTATTAGGAGTTCTTAATATCACAGAAAACTCGATAATTGACCAGGATCATTAAGGATCGGATTAATGAGTCAGAATTATGTGTGAAAATTTGTGGAAGTTATTTACGAGGCTTGTAAGAAAATAATGAATTCATAATTCCATATATTGACGCAGACCACCTTTTGATTCGAATCTCGCTGGGAAAATTTTAAATCAATTCAATCGAATCAAAGGATATTAAAAGAAAAATGCTGCTGAAAATTTGAATCTGATGGAATTATTCGTAAAAGCAAAATTTATAATAATAATAATAAATAAGATTCGTAAATGCGTGAAACAGAAAAACAGAAAATGTAACGGAATATCTAATAGTATAAATGCCAAGATCGATCAATGGTGGAAAGAGAGGAAAATATAGATAAGGGAAAAGCTTCGATCTATTGCTTATAACCGAGTAGACCATGGATTTTTATGCAAATTATATAATATTTTTATGAATGCAAATAATGCGTAAACGCATAAAAATCCATAGTTTACCGATGAAGTTCTGAACGAAGTAATAATCCTCGATTTTCAGCAAGTTCCTAATGATTTGTTTTGCTTACCTTGATTTCTATAGGTGTTCTAATAACTGCGAATGGGACAATATCTATATTTAAATGCCTGTAGAAACAGTTGTGAATATTTCTTGTTTCGTTTGAAATCTCTTTGTAAAGCAATCAAGTAAATATAAAGTCGTTATTTGTATTTTATTAAACACGACGATATTGTTCGCAAGAGAAACGTCGTACATTAATAATTTCTTGATTTTTATTCCTTGTTCCATTGAGTTTTGCTAAGAGGCGGTTCTATTTTGTCGTCAACAACAGGTTTAATTCGAGGTCTTTGAAAACTCCTTCGGCCTTGGTACCAAGGTTCACCGCCTTGGTAACGACTTTGGATCTAAAACATTTTATTATTTATATATCTCTATATCGATACTTAGAACGTATTATTGTCTATGTCTCGAAATTTTGCAAAATAAAAATTTAATGAAAATGTTTCATCGTATGAAACTTCAACGGTTTAACGTAAAGATTTTATATTAACTCATTAATATCGGGAGACGTGAATCGACGTCTTATGTTTTTCAAGAGTTGCCGACGGCAGACACGAGGCGACGTTTTTTATTTTTGTCAGCGTTGACGCACTTTCCATTTACATATTTACCTTGCAAAATTGCGCAGGAGATGAGACTACGAACAAAGTGTTAAAAGGCACTCTGACATTATAATGTATACATTCGTAAATAGATATTGTTCGTACGTGAATGTTTTATCGATATCACTGAGTCGTGGATGTTCCGTAATTTAAAGTAAAAGGTTCCGAGAAATACAAGAGCATTTATAAAATCTTTTCCTTAATACATTACGTATGTTATAAAAGATTTTACATAAAGTTCGTTAAAGTCCTAAGATACTTATCGCAAACGTACACTTCTTAAGGATTACAAAATTATTTGGACAGTCGACTCTTTGTCATATTATTAATAGTAAGCCTCGTGTATTTAGAAGGACCAGTTCTAGCGCTACGTTCGAGGCAAGTATACACACAGTGCATATCAATTTTTCGTAACGTGTTTGTTTGCGATAAAAGTCGTATTTGTGAAAAGTGTTCAAATACTTTCGTAAGTCACTGCACATCTATTTGGACATAAATTACCGTAGTATGCGGTACATAATACTACAAACGTTACCTATGATTAGTTTCGTTAACTGTTTAAAAATATAAATTATTTTATAAATCTCTATTAAGTTTCACGTGGGAATTAATAACAGATTAGAGCTTAGAATAGCGATATTTAAAAGGGAGACTGGAATTAAAGATTACTTATTCATTAATATAATTAGCGTTACCTGTGGAGTATTGTATAAGTATGTCGATGGACGTGACCGATTTAGATGACGAAGACCAAGATCATACGAATTTGCTACACCACGAACTCCGTCCACAATTGGAATATCATTCGTCTTAAAATCAGCCTCTAATTTTGTTATTACGGTAAGATGAACGTCAGTTACAATGTTACCTTCGTTATTGAGTCTTGACGAGACTGAGATGTTACAAATCCCATTTTTGCATACGTCTATGCCGGACTTTGTTCCATTTTCATTCACAATAATTTGAATATTATTAATAACAGCTGGCTGCTTCGTTGAATCGTCCTGGAAATATTTCATTTCGATCTTCATCTTTTTGTTTAACACATTACAAACAGTTCTTCGAAACGGTAGAATTACTTACTTGTATAAAATGACTCCTTTTTTTATTCGACATTCTAAATGCATTCTCACTGTTTATCGCGAAGATAAAAGATTTAGGAATCCGTCGAGTCGTTGCTAATCGATCGTTAGCTTGGTTTAAATTAAGAGAATCTTTGGAGTAGAAATCGTTCGGATCTCGTTCATTTTCTTGAGAATCAAATACAATCTGCGAGGAAATCTCTATGCACGATATATAACTTTCCCATGCAAACACCGTCAAAAAAACGAAAAGAGCAATCTCTCTTATTCGTTTCTCCATTGTTTCTTCGATTGGTACTATTTTTTCGAGCAGAGTTTTCGATGTTGTACGAAGGAATAGCTCCGAGGAAGGGATAAGTATTCAAACAGGATGTATACATACATATAGTAATGACAGTGATTGCTGTACGTGTGCAAGAAAATTACAATGACCTCCGTGGATCTAAGTGGCATAAAAAAAGGGAAGACTTAATCGAAAGCGAAAAGTGTGCTGTCTGAGAAATCGGTGATCTTAATTGCCTCTTAAAACGTTAGGTAACACGAAATCCAAATGAATATTAAGCATTTGGATTTTGTGACTAATTAATGCGAACATGATTGTATGCAAATTAAAAGAAGGAACAACGCAATATGTTATTTTCTCAATGAATCGCTTCCTCCACATGTTAGTCTTACTAACACTTCTTTACGTTATATCATTGCTTACGCGTCGATGAGATTCTTTTAATATACGAGATATCCCAGATTTTTCCAGCCGAATTTTGTTAGTATACTTTTGTATATATGGATTTTCGGGTATATTTGGAATTTGTTGTTATTTCTTGAAGAACCTATATTTAATAATACGTTATTGCTAATTTGCGGAAAAAAATTAACGCGATTTCAAATCATTGACACGTACAAACGTAATAAAAATAATTGAATGCAAATCGAAGTTTAAAAATTCCAACTCTAAATCACGATGCAAAATTGAATCTCTACGAATATTTCTTTTCAGTATACTACTATATCAGTATACTAAAAGAATATATTTACTTTCAAACAGATACTTAGTACAAGGATATCAATAACAATATAGATATTTATTGTCGTAAGTATCGAGAAAATATACACGATCATTGTTTGATTTTCACAACTTCTTCAAAGAAGATTTTAAAACGAGAGTACGTGTAAAGTCGTGCGTATTGAATAGAACCCTCGCGGCGAAACTAAAAAGACACGCGGCGTGCGCGAATGACGTTGTGTTGCTCTTTCGACATGAAGAATAAAGGATGACTACTCTGAAATGCACCCCGTTACAGTACGGCCAGAGTCAGTACACAGAGATTGAAACAATCTCAAATCCCGTCGTTTACATCTAACGTTTGACTAAGCCCCTATGCAAACGAAGGGTCGTGGAAGCTCATTGAAATTCATTAAAACCCTCGTTGCGTCGATCCACTCTTTCAACTTTCTTATAGCTTGAGCAGAATTTAATAAAAGCGGACATTACACGATGTTTATCGTTCTTGATCCCATAGTTCTACTACTGTTCGTAAATAAATTAAATAAATTAATGTAAATTAATGACGAATTAATGCGTTTATATATTTATTGTTTTCTTATGAAATCTGCTCATTATAAATTCAAATCATCTATTAAAAAACATAGAAACAATATATGTATGTACAGCGTGTTTGAAAATGATATCCTGTTAGATACAAGGAGAATGGCATTTATCGTCGCACGTAGATACCCTGATGTTCATTTCTTCGTTTCTTCGTTGCTATTTAATCAACTCCGGACTCGCTTAACAGCGAACTATACCGAAGATGACGAGGATATCTAACTGAATTTACATATCCGAATGGATTACATTTAACTAATTACACGAAAGAATTGCGAAAGAATGAAAAAAATATGGGAAACCGTCGGAAGACAATAATTAATTACAGTCGCGTGATTTATGAATCCTCGAAAATGTTATTTTTTTATCGTGGAAGATGTAGCCGATTGTACGCGAAACAGAGGCAGCGAGAGACACCAGAAAATTAGACACAAGCTCATCTGTCATTTTAAACAAGACGTCACGGTAGGAAGGTACCCCATTAATTTTGTCAACCGACGTTCCCGGCGCTGGGTGCACGAATTACAGGAGTCGTTTAACCAGACGATATCTCACGATTTGATGAACGATTTCCGAGAAAACAAAAACTCTTTCGGCGTCGAGAATTCTCTCCCGGCTCTGTTGCTTCAGCCACGATGAAGAAACGCCAAAAATAACTAGTCGAAGGAATCAGGCGACTTTCATCGAGAAAGGGAGGAGAGCTTTACGGTGTTATCGATTCTCGGTGAAGAAATAGCGAATAACAGGCGTGTGTATTATATCGCTTTATTATGACTGCAACATCTGCGATTTGTACATAACGTCTTTCGCACAAT
Organism: Bombus impatiens; assembly: GCF_000188095.3. NCBI lineage: Eukaryota > Metazoa > Arthropoda > Insecta > Hymenoptera > Apidae > Bombus > Bombus impatiens. The sequence goes on from NT_176654.1 coordinate 877,720, forward strand.
CTCTTTTCGCTTACTATGTACACAATTTTCGCCAAGACAGAACCGTGTTACGGTTCTCTATTTATAGCTAACGCTTACACATATACATATATGTAAATATATACAAAAATACAAAATGGGTATTGGCACACTCGAAACACTCATCATGTGGCAAGCGAAGCGTATCACATCGTTTAAAAATGTCCAACACGTTTTTGCTCGATTACGCGACTTCCTGAGTAAGGAATTGGCAGTTTACGCTGATGCAGGGTTTGGCAGTTCTTTGATACGTTGGATATGCACGATGATATTTCGCCGAATAAGCGATATACTGCCAGGTAAATATTCGATTCAGTCTTAACATGGAAATAAATTATGCGTTACATACATCAAATTTCTACCGTGACTCGTTACTGAATGCTATTATAAAGATTACGTGCCTGCATCTATTTAATACTCTTTTCACAATACATTACACAATAGACTCTACAAAAACGAGTTTTACGATCCAAGTGTTTGTAACTTTTAAAACGCTCGATTCGATTCTCTTTCTTACAAAATACATATGAAACTACGTGCCTATAGCCACGAATATTTGCTTGACTTTCTGAAAATCTTAAAATTATCGTTTAAGTACTACTATTATATACATCTTCTATCAACGATCTTCTTTTTTCAGTCACGTTTGTAAATTTTAGAAATCTTTCGGACACAAGATCTATTTATTTTGTACGAACTGCGTTCGATTTCAATCGTATAACGATTAGACGTATCTGGTCAATTGAGTGTGGAAATCTTGAAGACAGACTATCAGTTGGCTAAACGTCGGTCTTTCGTCCGCGGACATTGCCCAACAATAAGCCATAACTGCGAACAGCTCATCGGGACAATTTATTGGTTGTGCTAATCTATACCCATCTCTGAGGTAAGAAGCCATTTCAAACGCGTCGACTTCCACGTACGGTTGCTGTGCTAACGTCGTAAGTTCCCATAATAAGACTCCGAATGCCCACTGGAACATTAATAAATACATATTAATATTTTCATCTCTTAATAACAAATTTATGTTAAATTTGTAACAAAATTTATATAATTTTTGCAGATAATAGGAAGTTATAGAACGATCGTAGTTATTCGACAACCTTTGGCAACATCATATTCATAAAAGTTTGAATAATACCGATAAATTGAAAAGAAGATCGCGTTCAAACTGCGTGCTTTTTGAAACTATCTTAATATCCTCTATATGAATATAAAGTGACTTCGGTTTCGTTGTGGGAACAAACTATTTTCGAAATTTTTATTTACTCGATACTGATAAACTTTTGTACAAAACTTTTTTGTCAGATAGCCGCAAATGAAAAATCGCTGCTGGGAAATCATGCGTTGCATCATGTAGAACAGCCTGTATATATACCTAATGAATATCTATTTCCTTTCATGTAATTGTATTATTTATTTTACGACTTCTTTTTTCAAAATGTAAAAAGTTCTCCAAACTGAATAAAATATATGCTTCGGGATGACCGATACATCGAAATACAATTAGTTCTCTTTTTATCGATTTACTTTTATTATATGCGTAAGCAAAAGTAATAAAAACTTCCTGCGACTTCGGTTCTTGAGTTGATAAAAAGTTTGCAAAGAAAGTTGATTTACTCACAACGTCAGAAGCAGTGCTGAACGCTTTATTAAGCAAACTTTCAATGGCAAGCCACTTTATCGGGCGATTCTCGTTGTCGCCGAGGCAATGATAATCCTGTGGGAACAGGTCTCTGGCTAAAGCGTTGTCCGTGATTTGAACCCTCAGATCATCGTCAACCCTAATGAAATACAACATTGATCGTTAAACATCTTCGAGGTGTACTAACTGCTAATACAAATGCTAAGGTGCAGGGCAAAAGAGCAAATAAGCTAAACGTGGCTTGGTTTAAATTTGTCGACTGGTTCGCGTGGTAATGCAAAAAGTCGCGCAAAAAGGATCTACCAAGAGGAGCATTAAGGCCATCTCCGCGAGGCGAAACAGTAACAGTCGGTAATTAAAGCGGTCTCGAGCCACTGTATTTATTGCTAATTAATGCCGCGCGGCCAATTAATATCGCAACGAAACGTAACAACCTTAGCTTTATAACGCTTCAATCGATGCATCGCTAAAATATTCAGTGCGTTATATAAGTTATAAAAGATCGCTTTTACGCTCGAGCAGAAATTTAAAAAATCCGGTGCAATTAGAATTTCCATGTTAATGAGACATCCGTTAAAAATTGTCAAGTACGCGTGAAATCCAGTTGACCGTCTGCTTATAGATGTATGAATAACTATAAATGAAAAGTAAAATGTTTCTGCTAGAAGTAAGGCTTTAAATAATTCTGCTTTTTACTTACACGCAATTCCTAGCGGCCAAGTCTCTGTGCACCAGTCTCTTTCTATGAAGATACTGGACCCCTTTGGCAGCTTGAAGGGCCATTTCCACGACTTCTTGCGTGGTGAGTGCTCTCGGTGGCCCTTCGCTGCTCAACTTGCACCTCAGCAAGAACCTCTTCATGTTCTTGTAACCAGTGTGCGGATACAAGAGAAAAGGCGCGCTTCTGTCTTCGATAGAGACACCCAAAACAGGAAGCAACGCTGGATGACTCAAACCGTATAACGCTAAACCCTCCCGTAATAGAAGAGCAACCTTCAAAGCAAAGACAATGAACTCGATCAAAACTCGTGTATGTAAGTATATAAAGTCGTATAATAACGCGATAATAACGTGGCGATACTACTCGGAACTAATTGCAAGTGAATTAAGAGGAAACTTGGTATGCTATAATTTCATTAATAATGTTGGAAGAAGACAAGTTAATTGGCAGACGAAGGAAAAAATACTTACTTGTGATTGTGATGCATGTTCAGCAGCAGTTTTCACTAGGACATCCCTCGGGGAGGACGCACCCTCTTCGTGATAACTGCCTCTATACACGCGACCGAATGTGCCTTCCATTTCGATGCTGAGGAGGCGTACCCTGCATCTGTAACAAGTGCGAAACATGATTACTTCAGGATTCGTGACTACACCATCAACGAAACCAATAATTATTTCGTACAGACTCTGGAGTCCTTCTTTACAAAATTATTGGGAGGTTGAAACGATCGGCCGAGTATCGGAACGGAAGCAGCCTGAATAATCGAAACAGGTTAACGTGTAAGTACTTCAAATCTTTTTTTACATTCGTGTATGCTTTCGGTCTTTCCATCTATACCTGCCAAAAACTGGATAAATTTGCTCCTGGGATACTTCACTCCCGTAATTTAATTTTTCCCATATGCGTATGTATTTATTATTAGACTACGGATATTTATGCAAATTTATGACATTTTCGTGAAAATAATGGCACGAGCAAAACTACGATAGAGATTTGTTTTATTTATTTAATGTTATAGAGAGTATAGTATTTTGGATACTTTATATATTTTTCCGTACATATCCTATGTATTTTTATGTTTTTAAGTTTTTCATAAACGCATAAAAGTTACCAATCCATTCGATATTGACGTTTATAGTATTAAAGATATGAATACTCTCTGCTTGAATAATTATTTATAATCAGATACGATTATATTTTATTTCATTAAATACAAGTAAATATCTATAGTATAAGATTTCAGTAAAACTCATAGTCCATTAAAAAAATCTGGCTTACGTAAAATTAGTTTGTTCGTTCAATGCTTCAATAATCTTATTAAATACGGATTAATTATCGTATTTGTTAAGTATCGAGCGTGAGAGCGTTGTTCCACTCGTAATACTTTAACTAAAGAGATATTATCTACCTTTGAACTGTAATTTCTTGAATCCTTTCGTGCAATTCTCGACTAGGTCGATCGTCTAATCTTCTGTAAGTAGAAGTGGATGTTGCAGAAGCAGGTGGAGGTGTCTCAGGTGATAAAAAGGTCTGTGCTGGTCCGACTCCAGTGCCTCTTTCCACGCTACACGCAGAACTGAGACCCCTCGATTCTCTTAAATAGCAAACATAATTTCATATGAAATTAAATACGTTTAAAAAATTGATAAATTTATGAAAAATGTATGATTTTTTTTTATTTGCAATAAGAGAATTTATAAATTTTATTGGTATATATCCCTTTATCATCTTTTTCTTTTTTAACCAATATGTCAATTTAACACCAAAAAGAAAATTAAATTGAGAAAATCTCTTTCTTATATGTATACGAGAAATGTAAATAGAAAAGCAATAAATAGTAATTTCTAATAAATAATAAAAATACCAGTCTGTAAAATATTAAGAATAATTAATAGCTAGGTGATTTAAAATCACTTACTGAAGAGGATCTCGATGCCTCCTAGTCTTCTTGTCACGCACATAATAAGCGATAACGAGAACAAAAATCGCTGCGATGAACGCGCAAGCACAACCGATAGCAGCATAAAACACCTGTCCGCCAGAAGAGGATCCGGAAGCTGCGACAAGAACTTCTTCCGCTCCTATGTTACTTTTATCCTTCAGACAAATTTTCTTTCGTTTAAAGTCCAAACTGGTCGTGTTTCTTCTCGACAGGGAGACATTTATCCGAAGACTCAAGTCGACCTCCGCGTCATACGGGCCACAATGCAATGCCAAAGCCCAAGTCTGCAGTCCACCGACTGGAATTTCACCAGCCTGTGATATATTCAGGGAACTACTCAAGGCTGATGGATTGCTGATGTCTACCGACATTGTATACGGCAACTGAAAAGTTCGAGATTATTAAATATTTATAAAGGCGTTACTAACTTAAACATAGAATAAATTCAGTTATCGAGAATGGAATAAAGCAACGGAATGTCGATCGAAGTAAATTATTTGTAATACTTTGCTGCAAAATTTATAAATTATATAATAAAATAGCTGTGTATCGTTAATATACTTTACACACTTGTACCGAATACTTTGAAAGTTCATATGATCTTTCATTGGCGATTTTTCATAATGATCAATAATATCCAAAATATACGACAGTATAATAAGTTTCAAATAGTATAACCGGGAAATTTTTCAAAATTTTTCGCATTGAATAATCTGGAACGAGAAAAGATATATTTTCTCTGGCGAATCGGTAGAATAAACAAAAAAATTGTTCGTCCGTGCGACCCAAATTGCAATTTCACGTATCCCAGCGCGACTCGCTAAATGAACACAAATGAACTCGCATTTCCGTGCCGAGTCACGCGTTTACGCGCACCTGTTTCGAGCGAAATGTGCAATTTCCCGGCGGATCCATGAAAAAAAGGAAGGTACGGTAAATGCAAATCACTGGAAATTTCTGATCTACATAGACTGTTTCCGCGTGTAAGGGGAAGAACAAAGAACGAATTGGTAGAGAAGAAATAAAGAAAGAAGTGGAGAAACGGAAGAAAGTAAAGTGGAAGCAAGGTAAAAGGTATTGCTTTTAAGAATCGATGAAGGGCGGATAGGACAATAAACAAATGGAAGAGAGTCGGAGGACGGAAGGGGTGAGAGTTACTACTACTTGCTCGTAATCACGCGAACGTTGAACCTTACTATAATCTGAAACGTACCATTCTCGGAAGACAATTTGCGCCCAGTGGAGGGCAAAGTGAATCTAGAAGACCGCGAGCGAGAGAAGCCCGGGGGATGAGAGAAAGGAAAGAACGGAAGAGAGAGAGAGGGAGGGAAGGAGGGGGACGAGGAAGAAAAGAAGAGGGGAAAAGAGATGCTAGATGAAAGAAAGAGGAGCTCGGTCGAAGCCGAAGAGCTCGTAGCTGATTACCAGCTCGCAATGATGATCGGTTCCCAACTAGCCGCGGAGAAGGCACCTCGTCAACTTGCCTGCTTGTCGCTACCATGCTACACTCCGTACACTACACGCTATACGCTGCACGCTTTGCGCTGTATACGTTATAGGCTACTTCAACTTGCGGTCTTTTATGACCACGAGCGACCAACTACGTGCTGACAGTGAATGCCTCTGTAAACCGGCTAACCATTCGACTTAAACTGTCAGGAATTTTTTATGATTTTTTTCTCTCCATTTTCTGAACGCCTCAAAACAACCCGAGACTTTGCAAGAAACTCGCCAAACAACGCGGCAGCGTGAAATTTTACGAACGTGCCGTGTTTCTGAGGATGATTCTTTTCCTAGAATTGCCTCGGCAAATATTTTACTTAAAATATGCCACTCGCAAATTATCGACCGCGAAAACGGCAATACTAAATTCTTCGAATTGAAAAACAAAATTTACATTTTTGGATACTTCTATAAGCATTTGAAGACAAAATATGTAATGATAAATAAATAGGTATGCAAATGAAAATAATGAGAGCAGAAATTAATCTCATATAGTATTTTTATACTTTTAGAATGACCTAATTTTGAGCGTAATATAGCCTCCCTACCTTATTTATGTAAATTGGCATGTTTCTCAGATTTATATTTATACTATTTCTTGTATTATATTTATATCTTTTTACAATAAAATTCTATCAGTGTCATACATATTACATTCTCTGCTTAATCGAAATGTTAAGTTGTTTTAATAAAAAAAAATACATGCTTTAATCTACAAGAGAAGCGGACACTTTTTCCCCGTAATAAAAACGTTTTTTTATTAAGCTTGGATTCATTAACACGAAATTTACTTTTGCCTTTGGAGATAATTCTTAAAATTAGAAGAATCCAAGAGAAAGCTCGCAAAGTGTACTGAAATAATATTATCTTAGTTTCGGTATAACGTTATTCGTATCTTTGAATATCACAATGCTACAATATAATAAACGAATAACGTAACCACGATATTGTACTGTACCGAGAAAATGTTAATTATACCGCATGATGCTTCAAATCATATAGAATAGACTTCCTAACTAACGTTAACCTTTTCAAAATATACTGCAATCTCATCCATATTCAATCTTCAGCACTATTTAATTTGAAATTGATGAGATACTAATCGAATCAGTAGTGTATGTTAATTTTTATAAAATCATGTGCTAACCATTATGGCATAAAATAATGTATCGTGTTAAATAGTCGAGAAAGATCGTTTCTTACATTGTGTTCTGTTATATTCTACATACTCTATATCCGGTGAAATGTGACGAGAATTATTTATTATGAACTCTCACAAAATACTATTTAACCTCAAATGTATCGCCTAAAGAATGAAGTTTGGTATAACGTCTGGCAGACAGTCGTCTTTTAACAAAAATGAAAGGTCATATATTTCGACGAAAAGTAAATTAAAATTGTTGGATCATAACTCGAATTTTTAACATTTACCAAGAATTTTTCCTATCACATGATTATCATATTTTCTGGCTTTTATAAAAAAATTTGTATAGTAAGAAACTGATTTTTCGAAATTATGATCTCACAGCAACCCAACAAATAGCAAAAATTTAATGAGAGAAACGGTTCCTATACGTCGCATCTCGTAACTATAAAATTATTCAAAACTTTCGATATTTATGTCGTGATTAAATATGCAACATTTACAACCGCACTGAGAAATAGTCTATCTCTTTTTTCTCAAAAAAAAAAGTGATAAATTATATTCAGTAGAAAAAAGAAAAATGGTGGAAAATTAATTTATTCTCGTCTCAGAACTACAGAGGAAATATAGCACTAAAATTAAACTCGCAAACAATAAAATGAAATTGTAACAATCCTTTAGTAGTACGCAGATCTCCCCTCTAATTTCAATAAATTTACCTATTGGAGTTTGCATACCGCTACATAATCAGATCTGGTTACGTTATGTCTTGTGCCTTGTATCTCTATAAGGATTAGAAAATTTACTTTGTTTTTATAGTTATGAGTGTTTTATTTAAATAACTCGAACGTTAATTATAGATTATAATCGTAATAGTCTTTAGTTATTCTAGTACACAGCAGAAAATATACGTACGCAATTTTATGCGTTTAACTTTTTGTCCGTTTACTAAGTCATGAAGATAATATGATATTGAGAAGTATTACTTGTGTACGAGTTCGTAGAAAACGAGCGAAAGTACAGTGACGAATGAATTATTAGTGTGTTGGGGAAAATGCTTTTTGCTAACGCGCTCTCGTTGAGGACGATGGTACTTTGACAAAGTGGCGGCGAAAAGTGGACAGAATGCAGCACAGTGTCGGATTGACTCGTCGACGATGTGCGGAAAAAAAAGAACAGATCCGAGAGTAGGACAAAGTGGTCCAGCCACTTCTTCGAGATGTCTCGGTGGAAGGAAGAGGAAGAAGGAGAGGAAGAAGCCCGGAGACTGATGGCCAGAGTCGAGACATCCGTCACCTTCGCGACAAAACCGAGTGCCCCGAATGCTACTTAAGCGCACCAGCTACCTGCCAATCAAACTGACCACTTTTGAGTCACATCGAACCTTTCCTGCGACAAATTCATTCCATACCCTCGAACGAAAATTTATGGAGTATCAAAGAATCTCGTTGTTCGAAAAGATGTATCTGTATCGAATTAGTATTATATCTATACTATATCGTTTCAATTAAAATCTTCCGCCTTTAATCGCGTACATTTGAAACATTTGAAAATTTGAAAAATCGAATCAATCACGCAGCGAAAAATGAAAAATAGCTTTTGAAGGAAATGTATCTTTAATTTGAAAATTTTGTTCCAAATATCGTTTAAAAAATTTCGCAATAATCGGGTACAGACTAAAATTTGGATCAAATAAATGGAGTTCTACCGCACTTTCCATGGAAACATTCATAGGTACAAATAAAAACGAATCCTATTCATTTCTGCTCGATAAAGCATTCTTCCGTTACTGATTTCTTGCTTCCCAGCACGTTATTAATCCCCGCGGCACGCTATTGACAATTCTCTCGAAGGCAGCTCGGATTGGCGAGATTTGCAACGATTTTAACGAAAGCGTTCTTCATCGACTATATAGGTCTCCTTATAAATTCATTTCGACGAAGAATACCATGGCGAGTGCTGCGCCACTGTGGCATGAATCTGAGAAACGGGAAGGACCGACATGCCTCGATAATCTGGATAAGTACGTCTCGTAAGGGCGAGGAACGGAACGGAGAACAAGGAAAGAGCGAAGGCTTCGAACAGTTGCTCAGTGACCGTTCAAGCTTGAAGAGTTTTCATCAAGGATTCATCCGACAAGATTCTCTCGTCTGTGAGATCTCGCCATCACACGGTTTCCTTCGTTAACGGGCGAATTTATCGTGCCTCGTTCCTGGTGACTTTGATCCACCGTGGCGACCAGTCAAAGAAACGTAAATAAGGAATAAAGCAAACGGAAGATACGGAAGCTACGTTTTAAGAGCCGCTAACGCTTCTTTTCATTACCGGGTTCGCGTTTCCCTTGCGTTTTAAAGTCGCAAGCTTTTTAACCTCCTTTCCCTCCTCGAGATTTGCGTCGTTTGAGAAGAATTATTTCAAAGAAATTACATCAAAGGTCTGTGCCTTTGTAAAACTTACCGGCCTACCGGCGAGATTTTCCCAAGTGAAATGCAGCTTGTGAACTTGCGCTGGCACTGGGACGACGAATTTAATGGCATACTCGTTTATAACGCCTTCTCTTACGTAAAACAATTCTGCCTGAAGACCTGCAACAGCGCGACAAATATTTTATCGATTAGAACTTTCGAACTGTTATTAGTAGATCGTAAAATAAAAACGTCAGGACTCTTATTTTTCTCTTTTTGCTATATTATTATTAAATACAAGTTTCTGGAATAAGTTGCGAAATATCGAGAATTTTATTATCAAGTTAATGATAAGTATTTGCAATAATTTAATGTCGTGTAATCTTTAATTTTTACTATGTAATATATCATTGGCAATTCTTAGAATTTTCATGCTTAATAATTTTCGGATAGTATATATAAGTCTTAATAAATTTAAGTCAAATTTCAGTATGTATTCATATACACATTACGTATCTATTTTATCGATAGATATAATTAATATTTGTCATATGACATAAAGGATGCAAGTTAAATTCAGTAAATTATTTAAAATTATGTTGCTTTATACAAGCTATTATGTTAATAAATCACTTAATACTCGATGGAAATAACTTACATGCCTTTAAATATGTTTTAGAACACTGAAATTACTATATTCACTCTCTGATCTTATCTATAATCTTAAATAATAAAATTAGTTATTGATATCACTGTTACGAAACTATTTACATATTCGTCGATATCTTCTCCGATTTCAGCTACTCAGATTGCAATATAAATTCGCTTTCTTCGAATGTAAACTTTATCGGCTAGGAAGGTACGATTTCGTGCTCACGAAACACAAAAGCAATGACGTCATGATGAAAATGGGGTGAGACTATTGGTGGTCGATTTCGTGAGTAAAAGACTTAAGTATATTTACGTCCAAAAGTGATTCATAGCGACGTGTTCGTTTTACGATTAATTAACCTAGCGTGTGTAATTCTCACAAATCTTTAAAAGTCACGTATAGCGACGTGTAGTAATAATTCTATCCAGTTCTACTGTCTATATTGTTGGATTTCATTAGCGCTTCTCCGTATCTCCAAAAGTTTCGACGCAATTTTATTCTTTACACAATATGACACTGAGGCAATTTTTTCACTGTTTGCGGCAGAAGATTTGCAAATCAGACATCGAATATAATAAGCATATTAAAATCCATACTAGATCAGTAGCGCTTTTAAATAGCACTTTTAATCAAGGCAAAGGAGACCAATAGATCGCAGTTGTACAACCGACATAGAAAATAGAGAGGAAAAATTAACTTTAATCGTTAGGGAATAAAACACGAAGAAAGTGCATATTTCAGGTGGATTAAGTATCCGGTTATCTTCAAGGAGACAGCCGATACAACGTCCACGAACCTCGGCACGAGTAATAGACTACTCAAACGCGAATACAAATCGTGTGAACCGAAGCGAAACAGAAGAGATCCTGCTTCTCCTTGCAATTTACCAAGTGAGAAGGAATAAGTAATGGTAGTACGAGCACATTGTCTCGAAAAGAAGGTGGTTTCGCTCTGTCGATTTAATGGGCTTGTTATTTTCTTACATATATTTTTACAACGCTTCTGTGAAGTTTAAAGGCACATTGAAACGCTAGCTTCACTACCTCCGTGCCACTTAAAAGTGAATTACGATTACAGGAATTTATATCGGTGCTTTAGAAAACTCTTCTCGAGTTTCTCCTACTTTTTTGTATTGCAAGAAGCTTTTGTTTCCTTAGTCATTAAACAAAGATTCGCTTTCTATTTCATTAAAAATCATTCGCAAATGGAGAGTTTAACAAAAACGAAACACGCTTCAACAAGAGTAAAATAAGAATAAAACGTATTTTGAGAATAAAACGTATAAATCGACGAAACATTTGATACGAATATTTCTCCGAAAATTCAATCTCGAATGAATAAATTTTATTTGACAGTTTTGATTAGTCTTTACATTAAAAATCCCTCTTCTGAATACGAATTAAAAGTTACTGACACCAACGATAAGCGATATTAGGAAGGTAAGAACATTACGATTGCTAGCTACATTGGTATATATATCGACGAACTATTCCAAGAGAAATTACAATGGATAGTGGTGAAACTACACTTTTGTTTAACTTATGTAATCAAGACATTTAAAAAAAAATGATATCATGGCTAATATTGAGTATGTTGTCCTATCAGAAAGTTAGTAAATATTCGTTCGTAAATTCGTAAATGGTTCGATGTCCAGAAACGCTGTGGCATCTGGTTGTTACGCTACCGAGTAATCCGCATTCAGAAGCTACAAGGTTACGTGGGCGAGCCGACGAAGGTGGAAGATCGGATAAAAAAAAGAAACGAAGGGGGAAAGATCGCACGAGAGGGAGAAGGAAGCGAACACACGTCGTGTACTCCCTTCGAGGGTCTATGCTTGTATCAGATACGAGGGTTAACGAGGCACGAGTTGGATTTTTAAGTCACCCGAAGACAATGTGCCGTAGCCCCCACAATCGTGTCTTTGCTTTTGGTCCTTCTTCTTCGTTTACCGTCCCTTGCCTCTCGGTTCCATCGGCCTTCGGCCTTTACCGGTTTTCTGCATCAGATATCGTATGCCCACGACCTCAGCACTGGCTATTCCTCCAGCCAAAGGTTGGCCGCCTTCCCTCCCAGGGACCAAGCGCAGTGTCCGTCGTAAAAAAGACGCAATATACCCTGTAGGATCCTCTCAGAAAATAATTACCTTTAGATTCTCGAAACCCCGCTGAGTTATCGCCGCTAAAAATCGAATCTTCGTCCCCTACGAGTAGGACACTTTTATAAGTGTTCCGAGTATCGATGATCCTTACTACGTCGAGAATTACTGAGTCATCTGGACGAGAGACTCTTTGTTCGGACGTTCGAAGAGTAACAAGATCTTCCTCTCGATAAACTTCATTTCCTAGACAAGTCAACCGCAACGTTTTAACTCCGCAATACCGTTTTCCTGTTTTAGCCGCAGTGCGATCGTTGTTGTTGCTTTTATCGAAAATATTTCCGAATACAGATGCAAACGACGAGCGATGAGAAAACATCGTACAAAATGATACGATAAAACGATGATACGAAATGATAAAAACATTTTAACGTATTATGCTATTTTACGGAACCTATATTATTTACTTAGAATTGGATACCAATCTCGGTATTTAAATCAACGGCAGGTAGTTTTCAACACTCGAAAGATGAGTATATACAACACAAGCATCGAGGCAGTTGGTCTATTCTTTGCGGCAGCCTAGCCATGACCTCGTTACCAGTTTAGGTATTCTTGAAACCCTTATCTAGTCGGGGGTTCTTTTACGCATTTATGCGGGAACTTTGCACGCGGGTAACCAAGGGGTGGCGTATACCAGGGATCCTTTGATGTCTGGTACGCTTGCAGCGGGCCAAAGTGCAAGCAAGAATAGTAGAGAGAAAAGAAAAAGATGAAGGAGATGCGGTAAGAGAAAGAAAGAGAGATAGAGGGCCCTTTCAACGAAGGCGTCGACCCTCGACAACGAGTGCCAGACACAATTGTCACGAAGGGTTCCACGGCACTTCGAACCTTTCCTCCTGGTACATGTACGATCTCTAACTACACCGACCGACGCGCCTACTGGGAGAACTCTCAAACTGTTACGGAACCCCCTTACAGCCTGCTGACACCCGGAAAACGTGCGGGATCAAAGATAAGGAACTAAGGAAACTTTCAGACGGCTAGTCGGTTCGGTGAACCTGCGCGCAAACAGATATCGATCAACAATATCTAGAAAGCGAAACAAAGGTGGTAAAGAACCCTGCAAGACTTCTGGCGTTATTTTTCCTCTTTGCTTTCGAGCTCTTTGATATGCTTATTCTGTGCTGTACAAAGGAGTGAGCTATGCTGCGAGAATAGAACACAAAAAGCTAGGCTTTGTGCGTTGCGTTAAAAATTGTTTTAATGCATCTGTTGGCGTTATGAATTAAATATCGGCTAGAATAATATATAAATTCGATATTAATCAGTAATATATTATTTAACAAACACAAAGTGTATAACATCGCATACAAGTTTGTAACTTTGAAGAAAAAAATGCACCAATACTATCGAGTCTTCGAGGATTCTATAAAGCATTTAAGAATACAATGGTCGAACGAAATGGTCGGTGTAGAATATAGGAAGTAAAAGGAATGGAAAGATACGGAGCTTCTCTCCCAGAGGACGATCTTCTGAATGCTTTATACCTTTCAAAGTGGTTCACTATTATGGCATAGCATGCACGACCTTTCACTTTTATATGCTGTTCGGAGACATTATACATGTATGAAGGCAAATATTTTCAAGCTTTTACAAAGAAGCCAAATGACGCGTAAAGAGTATAAAAGAATGTATAGAAAGGAAATTCTAAAGAGAAATTAAGAAAATTTCACACTGTCAAAATAGAATGTCGAGCCAGCTTATAAAACGAGAGCTAACGATGAAAATATAACGCTGTCGCATCGAGAAAAAAGTCCAAAAGACTTTCAGACTGTCAAGAAATAAATTTCAATTATATATAGAGAGACATAGAGTTATTTGAGTAGGATATTCGGTTCAAGCTGAACAATTTGCTTTATAACTCATTAAACTCGATTCTCATTATAACTTATTAAACGCTTTTCTAGCGACCCACATTTGAAAACACGTTATTTGACTGGATGTTAGTGGAGTACAAAACACTGCGATATACGATACATTGACAGCTCGAAGGCTATAATTTCCTACTAAAAAAGTAAAAATTTTCTTGAATTAATGTTAATACTCTCAGTCATAATCGTCATAATCTAGTAACGTGTGTATATTATTGTATTTACTTAAAGCGTTGCTTACTTTGTTAATTATAATACCCCTGTGCTGACAACTAAATTTGCCATATAGTTTTTCGAGTTATTTTCCCATTTTCGATACCTTTTCCTTTGCCGCGCGTAAAGCATTTTGTTATTCTATCGACATTATATTAAGGACTAATAGTATCTTATGATATTCAGCAAGTTTGATTGTTCATTATAAACTTCAAAGTCGAATTATAAGATTACAACTGAATCGGAAAATGAAAAATGTTAATATTTTATAACATCACACGAAAATTAAGATGAAGGATCTGTTTCATCCGCTTGAACGTTCGAGCACACGTAACCGATCGATTTTAACAAAGTCCAAAACAAAAACTATCTTCTTTAACTGTCACGCCGAATTCTTAAGGTGCTTAATCGTACGAGAAACAAAAGGGGCGGGAAAAAAGCGTTGGCACAAAGAACCGAGATAGAGAAGAAAAGAGCGTAAGAGTGTTCGTTTCGCGAGGCGCGAAACAGCCGGCAAAATTTCGCAGGGCTTCGTGTCCCCTGCTGTCAAAATACGGTATAGAAGCAAGTTGACGAGCGAAGCTCCAAGAGTCGTGGTATAAAGGAGAACTGAAAAAAGGGCTTGGTGAATTGCGGGCTAGCTGCGGGGCCTCCGATTCTCTCTGCCCCTCGCCTTCTCTGGGGGCCCACGGCTTTGGGTCAGAAACCTAACACCTTTGCAGTGCAAAACCCACGGTACGCTTATAACGAGATCTTCCCGTAGTGAGCCCTTTAAAATAAGATGACGGCGGGTGGCAGTACTACGAGGGAAGAACATAGGAAGAGGGAAAGGCAGAATGCTGAAATGCAGGTCGAAGGAACAGGAAATATTAGATTTACACGTCGTGACGCCTGCTTACAATGCACCCGCTCCGATTTTTGTTCGATCCCACTGCGATTCTGCGCATCAAGCTCCTTCCATGCACTGCCAACCACAATGAACATTCTTTGTCCTCGAACAAGCGGAGTTAGATCTGCTCCTTTACAGCAAATGAAATTCGAAAGGAGTACGCGAATACACCAAATCGGAAGCTGCTGTGTGGAGACAGAGGCTCCTCAATTTACAAAATGAAATTGTGAGACAATTTTTGTTGGTATTTATCACGAAAGACGCGAGAAATATATGTGTAAAAAAAATGGAAAATATTACAATGTAGGAGTTGGTACAGACGACCGATGCGACGCCTTGCGATTTCGTGTCGGCAAAGCTGTGCGATTCGACAGTATCATATTTTTAATGATGCCATGTGCGCAAGCGTGTGATTAGAAATGTAAAGCTGTCAAATTGTACAGCATCACCTGGTGCATGGTACACAATCGCAACAATTCTCGTTACTCGTGCCCCACACCCCAAACCATTAACAAACTTATTAAACGACAACAAGTAAACGATACGAAAATTATTTTATTACCAACGTAAACTAAACGTAGATTTCTAAAACGCATCGTAAAACACCTACTTTCACACGATATAGTAAAACCTGAAGAGAAAATCAAACCTTCATTTCGCAGCATTACAGACGTAGTACAAGTTTCAGTTGCAGGAGCTAACACGGTCGAGCGCAATCGATGATTTACGAGAAATTTATCAAAAACCTACCGTGAGGATTCCTATGAAAACTCGAACACGTCAGACCGATCCAAAAATGATCCGCGAGGCGAGGTTAACGACCAGATCAGGCAGCTGGTACTCGCCGATACCTCAACACGCAGCCTCGAGAGATCTAATAACGTATCCATGTATGCTTGTACAAACGAGCTCGCATTTATATGTGCATGTGCATGTATGTATACAAGCGCGTGCTGCCGCTGCATGGGATATTTTTCACTTTCGCCAGCGCGGGCAAACGACGCGACGCGACGTGGGCGTGCGTATATACCCTGTGCACGCACACACGTTGTTATATATCGCCAGCTTCTCACCCACGTGTGATCTCGATGTAGTATGCATATAGCTATAGGGTGTACCCTTATTGCAATCTTTTGAGAGTACCGAAACTTTAACAAAAAAAAGTCTTATCATCATCCAGACAACATGTATATTCAGCTTCGGAATTCAATGGATTCGGACGTTTTGATGTCTCGAATCGTTAGTAGACTGCGCATTTTTATGGATTTATGGGACATTTGAAGGTGTAAAATGCAAAAAATGCAGATAGGCGCGTATAAATATGTGAAATATTCGATGTGTGATATTTGATATCCTATTTAAGTCCGTAAAAGAAATTTCCATCTAAATTACATTTCTTACATCACATTCGTAAAAATATAAATTTACATAAACATCGGATCGTTAGAATTGAGAACCTGAATTGATATTTTTTCGCAAATATTTTGAAAAAGAAAATACTATAGTTTACGATTAATTAGAAGAAACTATAATACTATTCTGGTTGGGGTGCAATAAGTAATGCTTTAACGAAGTTGCTTTCGAATAAACCTTTGAACGCGTCGACAGTTCAATCTTGGTAAGAAAATTCATTCGAAGATAGGACAAATTTATTTGAACACCTTCTACTGGCCGTATTACTTGGATGATAAGTATCGTTACAAGAAGCAAGTGTGATACGTTAGACCCACCCTCTATATAATACAGGAGGCTGACTGTTTAGCATATAT
This sequence comes from Bombus impatiens, assembly GCF_000188095.3. NCBI lineage: Eukaryota > Metazoa > Arthropoda > Insecta > Hymenoptera > Apidae > Bombus > Bombus impatiens. The sequence continues at coordinate 894,653 of NT_176654.1, forward strand.
CGAACGAGTACGTGGGTTCTTCCTTCGCCAACGGGGGTCTCCTCTGAATAACCCATAAGTCCTAGGCGAGTCCTGGACGTCGTTTGTACACCCTCCCTGTTCCTTCTTAGTTTATCCTTTTTCATTACTGCAAGGCTGATTCTCTCTCCGTTTCTCTTCGCAGGCCATAGGTCACATCCAGGAAGGCGTAACTTCACGCGACACCAGTTATAATTCACTCTAGAGGATCGTAAGCAAGCAAGAAAAAAGGGGGAATGAAGGAAAAGGAAAAAGACGAAGCGCTTGTCGTTGGGTTATTTCACCGTTTCGGTGATACTTTTTTCAGTCTTTCCGAAACTCAACCGTCTCTTTATAGTTTTAGCCAGCGGAAGGATTAAAAGAACCTTTTCACTGGAGTATTTTGTTACACTGAAATCTCTGACATTCTTCACTGTCTATCCTGAAGAATTTCCAAGGCTATAAAGCCTGCGTTTTAAACGAAACTTTTGCTCATTTTCCAACAATTTCCGCCGTAATGGTTTTCACTGTGACTTTCCTGTCTGTCACACATTATACCTTCCATTTCCCTTAATTTCTCCAATTAAGTTTCTTTTTCATACCAAGATATATTCATCAACATGATTCATCGATATCGTATTTTTCAAATCTTTAAACAGAAGGAATTAAAAGGAATGTTATAAATCTAAAAGAGAAACGAACCAAACATGTAAATTCTCTAGAAAAATATTCAATAGGAATCCGCCATCTAGTCTTGTATAACGGTAATTTCATACGTCGCAATCATCCAAAGGTTCTTCTAACAACAACACGCTGATTTATTTTCATATGTCCGCGTAAAATATGTTTCTTTCGTCTCGCGGTTAAATCTGGTTCATTGTCCTATGACGAAGAGCAGGGACAGTAGATGGACTCTCCGTATTGTAGGCAACCCTGGCCCCGTTTATTTATCGGAGGGGTAGTATGGTAGCGAAACGGGAACCAAAGCAAACCTGCGACGGGTTGGGACGTGATTCTGGCATCGGGAGCTAAAATAATATTGTTCCTGGCGTGCACCCTCGAAATACGATTGCCAGCTTCGGCTAGGTCGTTACATCGTGCGGTAACGATAGTAAAAGCCTACCGAACGTTAACTGACAGATGGGTGGGCTGATTGAGACGTTGTCGCCACTGCGGAGAGGACATATGGCACCGTACTAGCAATCAGGGCTCGGACACGAAGAAGATTACGTGGCAGCTGAATTTATCGTGACGTTGAATCGCATGTCCTTCCCTTGTACCTCGTTCGTGCTTTTCGATCGACGTTGCTCGTTAAGAAGGATTCGCCAGGAAGTCGACTCCAAAGAACCGGCTATCCTGATCCTTTCAAATCCCTCGCTGTCGATCTTCCTCGCTCTCAGCTTTAATCCTTCGAGTTGTGAACTTTGCCACGTCACCCAACCAGTCCTTTTATTTCCAAATTATGTAAGGGAAAAGTTCTTTTCAGCCGCTCAGGAATCGTTTCTTAAGGAATCAATCTGCTCAACTAAATACATTAAAATGTTACTACGGACTCGGAAAAATCTTTTCAATCCACTCACGTACGATCTCTTAAAATTTTGTTTACGTGTACAACGCGTTTACTTGCGCTTTGATTTAGGTTATATACGCGTATCGATTTATATGTTAATTAATTCATTCTAGAGAGCCAGCTATGTGCAATTATCCTAAACACAGGTTCAAAAGCATTTATTCATTTACGTATAGACTTCTTTTAATCTTGCTATAGTCTTAGATTTTATATCCAAACGAGAAGACGTTTAATATTTTAAGGAAGTTTCCAGCAGAAAGTTAAAATAAAGAATCATGCGTGTCGATAACGGCTATTTCATTCTTTCCGTAAATTTAAGATTGTTTTTAACGATTGTTTTTAACATTAAAAAACATTAACTACAGCAACTCTAGTATCTTTTACAAATTGCAATATATCTGTCGTCATTATTGAAACAACGAGAAACATATCTAGTTAAAGAAAGAAAACTTAGAAGAAAGTTATCAACTATATATATGAAGCGATTTATTTAAATACGACTCATGTTATTATAAAGCAACAGGAATTGCGTACAGGAATATACGCAGAAATCTGAAACTTTCACACATGCTAAAGCAAGTTAACGAGGTACTAAATCCATCGAACTTTTCATCATAAACCAGGGAATGGAAGCAAGCTTCGCACAGTGAGAGTGGATCGTCAAGTAACAACTACAAAATACACCGTCCGGTCCGCGGAATAACAAAACCGCTTACTCTTCTTCCGTGGCGTTCGACTCATGACTGACGTATGAATACATCCCGAATTCCAGGAAAAGAACTGACCTACGAGTACACGTGTTCCGTGACAACGCAGCTCTTTACCCTACCTCCCCCCTCCCTCCCCACTCGTCTGTCCGGAGGAAAGATCAATCTTCCGTCAGGAGTCTCACTGGCAGATTTATCACTAGAGGCTACCAAGGGATGAGTCGTGCTAGGGCGATTTCCAACGAGGAGATAGGAGGACATCGAACGTAAAAAGGCAGAGCATCCCCTGCTGTGGGGCTCCTGAAGACCCTAGCTGAGATGGCATCTACGCGCTCTAAAGCCTTCGGATGTTTAAGTGGATGGACCTTACCATGTGTTCCTTTTCACGGCACCGATGCTTTGATAATTTCTGAGACACATTCGGAATTCCGTCTGCTGTCAGAGGAATGGACATAAAACAAGACAGGACACTTCAGACGTAAAAGCGTATAAAAGTACTCGTGTTTGTACGTGTAGGTACAACTTGTCTTCGTCCATTTATGTTTAATCGGTTCTCAAGGTCGGTGTGTGAAATCGCGTTGTAGACCAGTTCTTTATCCCGAGGGCACTAACTTTGGCTTAATTAAAAATGAAAGAAAGGAAATGAGATGGTACGGATAAAATGTTTAGTTAACATCGACAACAAAATTCAGAATATTAATTTTTCATTCGATACGTAAATAAGAACGCGCTTGTTTATAACGATTGAAAATTCGAATCTTCCAACTGGACTAAACGTATATTGTATTATTTTAATATACATAGGTTTTAAAAAATTATGCAAACGATTTTCGGTTGCGTGCTTCTACGAATTAAACCAATTACTGCGAGTATCCGGAGAAATAGAACCAAATCAATTCCTTTGTCAAAAATTGTGGCCGATATGCCAACCACAAAGTCTACACACAGTCAGCTTGTAACACGCAGTCACGAAACGCTAAATTATCCGCATAAACTTCCAGAACGGCGGTATTTTAGAGTTCTCTTTTCTACGGTAGTTCGTTCTAGGTAGCAACATAAAAGGTTAAGAACGGGTACCACTTAAGGAACCATTTGTCAGGAACTGTTTGTGGCCCTTGGAAAGAGTTCGGCCGTTTAGTTGCCGAGTCACCTTGTATAAGGGCCGATGCATCGAGGTCTATACGTCAGAAAAATGTTTTCTCCCATCACGAGTACAAGCTCGTGTATACCGGAGCGAACAGCGTTCCTGGATAAAAAGGTTTTATTCTGGCGGTGAGCCTGAATCACGATCTTATATTGAATCGAGGGAAGGCAGCATATTTCCTAAGTACTTCAACTACGCGAGATATTTTTCACAAGAGATCCTGTAGGAACGGCAGACTCATCTTCGAGAAACAGATGCTCGTTAAGATCCTGTCACTCAGAACTCGCTGCGTGGAAGCGAAAAAAGACTCAGGAATAAAAACTAAAAGATTCTTCGCAAGGATAATGTTGAAAAATCGATAAACGCTCTCGTTGATAGGTAAGAAAAGATGCAAAAGAAGGATAAAATAAAGGCTATGGAAAAGATCGATACGATCGATTTACGACATTCAATACGGTTCAAATTAAACTGAAAACATAAATCTCAGAAAAATTGCCTCTTACGAATCTTCGTCAAGAATAATCATCTACCGATAAATCAAATCACAAACGCCGAAATATAAATCAAAAATATAAGAATAGTTATATTAACAGATACTTATAAATACTTCACCTACTCTCTTTTGTTATTCAAATTGCATAGACTGCGAAGAATGCTTGCTAAGCATAACACTGCGACGTACAGGGGAGCCATCGCTCATCCGTCAATACGCGCAGCAAATCTTAAAGTATTAATATTCTTGTATCTTGCAAATCCAATTCATAAACTAGCTTTAAATGTTGTAAAATATATTTTCATCGGATATTTATCGTATATGTATCATATATGGATATTTGAAAATATCTGTATTCTAGTATTTATAAAATATATTTGAAAAATTTCCTGTAGAAACAGATCCTCTTGGGTTACATCTCACGATAGCCCTCGGCAGAAAGAAAAAATCTCCCAAGTGCCATTGGAAAACAAGCGTATAACCATTTTCACCCTCGTACTATCGCATCTCTGAATTCTCCAGGGATTAAAAGAGCTCATGCCCACATAAAAGACAATCGCGTTATGGTTTCATTCGATACACAATCCTCGTTCAATTTATTACACTGCTATTACAATTGTTTTTTAGATTAATATAGGTCGTCATCTCAAAGTTGGGTATAACAAATTTACTCGTAACGATATACGACAAAGCAAATATCATTTATCCATGCATAAAGTACTTTTATTCGTGCATTACCGAATATATAGAAGTAGTGCTGCAGAAAATCAGCAAGTACATATATCGTTTACGAAATGGTAAAGGTGTATGTATCGTGTATACCATACGCGAAGAGATTTCAATTTCGTTGTTGGGAAAAGTAACACGTGTCGTGCATCGAAACTTATCAGAGGTACTTTAGTAGGATTTTCTTCTTTCGCTGGGCAGAAAAAGACACGAGGTGAAACGCGCCGTCCGCTCTCGGAAGAAAATCCACGGGGGTCCTGTATCTCTCCGGACGGCTCCTCATGTAAATGTCTGACCAACACATCCCGTAGAGTGTCCCTGGCACGTAGGTTGAACGAAACGAGCTGACGCACACAAGCGAAAACTTAAGGCGCGGATCTTAACGAGGAGTCGAAGATTGATGCGGACAACGGTGCAGCATTCGCCCGCTGGCCCATCTTGAAACCATACACGAGCGTTTCTTCGCAGCCATTCCCTCGTAACGTATTCTTCTCTGTCGCTTGTTCATCGACGGATACGATCTACCAATTTCTTCTTTGCCGTCGCCCATTTCTGTCCCTATAGTTTTTTAACATTTGCCCATATTTATCTACATACGTGACTAATTCGTCCGTTTCGTCTCGAACTCGATAGTATCCTCAAAACATTAAAAGAATTTAATGTATCACGTCACAGTGAGATATAAGACAATCTACTGCGTTCGTTTGGATAACGACGTTACAGGTATGCTGTTAGCAAACGCGAGGTTATATACGTTGAATAAGCAGAAAGTAAGCATAACATTTTATCATTTCACGGAGCCGCCGTTTGCTACGCCACTGTGCGTGCATAAACGTTTTCACGGAGCCCAGGCGGGACCTTTGAGGCCACCCCACTCCTGAAGTAACATCAAGATGGGCCTGTCAGGCCCTAACTAGCTAAGGTCGGACCCAAGCCGGACTCACACGAGTGAAACACCGCCTCCGGCACAAGATTGTCGGAGTGCACACCACTATCGTGTTTTGACACGGACTTCTGACGGATGATGCTCGTGCGCATCATTGTGGTTTGACGTTTTCCTGATTGAACACCGCAATAATTTTACAACAAGCGCTTTCTCTTCGTATGCAAATTCGTTAAATAGAAAGTTATCGGACCAAGGAATTTTAATCCGGCTGTTAAAAGTTATTATCGCATTTGCGATACAATCTTTTACGTGTACGGGTTTAATGCAGACTTAATTCAAAATTCATAAAGTAGTTCGAAATACTAAGTATAAGCAGGCAACTTATCATACATTAAATGCATTGCAAGAAAAAGTATAAAGCACAAATACTACGCGTAAGAGGATACACAGCTGTTGCGTTATGGAGATAATAAATTTATTAACTAGCATATGAAGGCACATTGTATTTTATGCCTGCACAGTTTAACTCAAGAGATACTATCGGGTTTTGTCATTAGGCGATAATGACAAAATCCGCAATCATTTAGTTGTCGACTCAATATTTTAAAAACTATGGATAACAGTTAATGAAGAGAAATATATTATCGGACGACGAATGATAAATTAAGAACGCTGAGAACAACATTGCTACTTATTAATACAATGTATCTCATAACGTTCATTATTTTCATATGACTAATGTAGTAGGCAACATCGTGGCCGATAGACGAGCGTAATTTACTTGTCGGTTTGAAGAGTGAGGAAACGAAAATCGGAATGTAGCATGACACCAGTGGAATTCAGTTATCTTATCCAAAGCGGATGCTACACGATACGAAAGTGGTAGCAAGCTCGTAAGGCCGTAACACCTTAAGATAACTCTAAAATTTTAGGGTCGTGAGGTGTTTTGGGACCTCGATTCAACGAAGAAAGAAAGTCGCTTCGAGAAACGCCAAAAATATTGGAAAAAGAATCATTGGGGATACACGATAAACGTGTACAAATAACGTTTCCTTATCTTCACCATACAACGGTATAAAAGTGTATATAATCTACTCGAGCAACGTGGCCTGCCTTCACAATTTTTCAAAACGTAAGAAGTTAACGTAATTCTTGTAAGTGGCTCTTACAAGCGCGTTCGATATTCGACTCGTGATAAATCCAACTTTGGACTCTCACTCTCTCACCTTCGTGTATATGTATCTGTATTTCTTTTTTTTTTTTTTCTTTTTTTGCGCCATAAGACTTAATGAACGAAAACTACTTTGAGAACGTATAAGCCGATAACCATAATTAATCACCGGTCAATATCTTCATCGGCACTCCTTTCCATTATGATTGCGGCCGAACGAGGCAACAGAGTGGAACACGGCCGATCGAGATCAATTTCTTGCGATGCTTGTTCGTGAAGGAACGTAAGCGAATACGGGAAACCCTATAGTAAATACCGAAATTGGAAACCTCCTTCTTCCAGGAAGCGTGAATGCAGCTTGAAAAACCCGTGGTCCATATGGAGAGCGACCCAAGGGGCCCTCCAAAATCGGTATTCAAGGCTCTGTCTGAACAGGCCCAATCGGCAGCATGGCCATCCAACTAAAATGAGAAACCAACGGAAAAAAAGCAATAGAACCGAACGACTCGCACGAAAACAAGACTAAAAGAAGCGACTGTCGATTATTCGATGTCTAAACAAACTAGGGTCGGTCCAGCCACCCCATGCTATGTTCGTTTAACAAGGACCTCGTTATAATATTTTATTGCGTCCCGTGTATATACTATACCATCTTATAATACCAATCTCGTTTCCTCGTTTTACCCCGAATATTTTTTTGCTTACAAAATGATATCGCGAAACGGCGACAAAACCAAAGTATAAGTCGTATAAATAAAAACCAAAGTATAGGACACAAAATGTACAGGGACTTTTATTTGATGGAAAGAGAATTTGGTGATTCGAAACAGGAGTGGATGATCGAGCTTTTATGGAATTTAAATTACTATATTGGATTAGAACAAACATTTTGGATTACAATTATCAACTTATATTTGATTATTCAGTTCTTGTATATCTTATATATCTAATACGGAGATAAAGTCACGTTACAGTATATTAAAATAATGTAGATAAAAGCAGATCTTATAACGCGTGAAATTTCAGGCAATTGGTCAAGATGTACGAATGAAATAAAAATATAATAAAATATTACTGCTTAGGAAAATAAAAGATGATGCAATGAAAAATGCCTCTAATAAACCTGTTGAAGGCAAATAACCATCAACCGTAACAGTAATACATTTTTTCTTATGTTCTTTTTCATAAATCATGAATATTGGAAGTGATTTTAAACTTTTAAACGATAGTGTATAATTTCGACCAATAAAATCCTGTTATAAAAATTTTTCGATATTAACAACAAATAGCTAAGTATTTCCTCTGACAGCGAAATGTGTTCACACCACTTTACCACCAAAACATTTATTGCAAAAGCGGTATTCTTATTACCTATCCTTCAATGACACAAAAACAAGTTCTGCTTTTATATTAAACAGGATAAACCACTATATACGTACGTATTTAAGCCAAGAAACGCTATCCCATCCAGTTGGAGATGAATATCTACTTCGACGAGGTTAATACACGCCTCTGGGAGTTGTAAAAGATTTCAAAATTCTCGAATATAAATATCGAATTTTATTCGCCATATTCTTATAAGTAATATAAGTACCTAAAATATTTATGTTTATGAAAATAACATTAATTGCAAACGAGTAATATTTTAATATCTAAATCTTAATATGTAAGTTTAGAAATATAATTTAAATTAGTTCCTTGAGAACGTACCGATTTAATCCCTTTCGTTTGAACGAACATTGCGCTGCCAATACACTCCAAATTTATAGGTGCGATTAACGACGCCGTCTCTAAATAGCAAATCGTACGATCCGATTCCTTTCATTCGTTGGAGCGACGCGCGTTAGCGCTAAACACAATTCGATTTCAGGCAAGGTTTTTGACGCGAACACGTTTGAGTTAACTAAAAAGGCCTGAGCAGATATGCATATGAAATGCGTGTCGTCGACCGTGGAACGAAGCGCGAAGTGCGTGGCTGAAAACGCGCAATACTACACGCGAGCGCGTTTCTCTCGGCGGAGAATCGGGGCGAATCAACGAATCGGCAATTCGCTCGACTTTAGGTGTCGTCGAAATACATCTCTTCTCTTTCTGCACGGTGTGGCGCGGTGCTAGCCAACCGGCTCGACGCTTT